>NC_139576.1:11287597-11367597 GCF_946808225.1 Silurus aristotelis | reverse complement strand
GGGTCTTGCCACGAAACCACAGTCAGCATCGTAAACATTCAGCTTAGTCAGAGGCCTTGCTATTTAATCTGCAACTGCGTGTGTGTATATGAGAAAGAAAACGTGTATATGTGTGTGTCTGTGTGTGTGTGTGTGTGTGTGTGTGTGTGTGTGTGTGTCTGTGCGGGCACATGAGCTCATATGGGGTCAGCAGGTCACAGTGCAGCATCAATCTGATACCTTTTGACACTAGCCTTCTTCCTCGCGGCTCACTCCTGTAGCACTAAATGGAGGATGAAAGCTGTGCCCTCTTTTCTCCTCCCTTGTTGGCTCGCTCCCTGCCCCCAGCCAGCTCTGTCTCCGATGTGTTTATCTTATCATCAAGCCTCTTTATTGGTAAATAAGCCTCGGCGGCCGGGTCGGGCTCCGCTGCTCTCTGGGGAATCTAACCAGTGCTGATGGGCCGGTGTAACCATAGTGCTCTGTGTTTAGGCTATTAGAACAGCCTATTTACAATCTGGAGTTTCCTATTGATTATGTCTGCCTCAAATTCTGTTTACCAGAGAAATAAATAACATGTGCGTCTCTTCCTCCCACCCTCACTGTCTCTCCCTCTTTGCTCTTTGCATCCATCCTTCGACCTTTAATCTTTTTTTTTCTGCGTTCACTTCTTTCTTTGCTTTTATACAGTTCATATTTTTTAATTCCTTCCTCTGTATTTTGCTTATTGCCTCATTTCTGGATTTTACATTTCTGTACTTTGTTTATTAATGATTAAGGTAATTATATTAGGTAACCATTTGTTTCTTATTTTTTAATAAATACTTTTTTAAGAAAATAAGTTTTTTCCTGGGGACCATCCAAATATGTCCACAAGGTCAAAGCTGCCTGATATAACACACACACACACACACACACACACACACACACACACACACACACACACACACACACACACACACACACACACACACACACACACACACACACACACAGCAGAGATCTCATGTACTTCATTCAGCCACTTAGAGGCAAGACGGTGGCCAAACACAGACAGGGACTGTAATAGAAAGAGACAGAGGGTAATGTTACCACTTGGTAAAATCTTTCTTTCTCTGTCCATGTGCCTCTCCCTCTCACTGACACACACATAAACTTTTAAACTTGCCATGCCATGTTTCCTCTCATTGGTAACAGAACCCTCTGTTAGACAACCGAGCAGGGTATGTGTCATTCGTTCCGTCCCCCTCTCCCTCCCTCCTTCCTTCTACCTCACTCCCTGATGCTGATCACACAGATAAAGCTACAGATAAAGCTCTTGCTCCTGGTCTAATGTTTGTTGAGGAGAGCATGCCATGCTGTCGCAATCAGTGCAGCACCGTCCGCTTGTTCACGAAGACTTAACCCTTTACCTACAACAACTCTTTACTCATTGTGTACAACCTGCGTTTTCAGTCCTTTGATAGACAAGTGCTCATTGGTCGAACTTAAAAGGTCATGGATGCAAACACAATTAACTGTGCATTATTTTTATACATTTAGTAATCATCCAGTATATTAGCAATGAAATACATGTTGTCTGTCCAACTGAAAGTGAATGCAACTGATATAAACAAATTATTAATACAGAGTTATAGAATTAAACATATAATTTATCAGTGAATGAATATTGTGCATTTAAACACAGTGATGGTTTCTTATAAGGCTGCACAGAAATAGTTCATATTCTTTTGTTACCTGAATCTTCGGAGATTTCTTCGTATATTGGAAATGTACAGTTTCAGAAAAAAAGGCACTAATAAAGACCTTGTACATTATTGTGATTATATGGCAGGTCCTAACAACTGCTTGGTCAGGCTCGCAGTGATTTAAATGACGCTACTAATTTGCTTATACTGCGTTTATGGTAAATATAACCAATTACATTGTTCATAAATTTTGGGGGCAAGTACAAACATAATAACTTTGTAAGAACTATGAAAAAACATTCCAGTGTACATCCCTAGTTAAGAAAAAAAATCTGAATTGCAGTGAATTAGGTGAGAACATGCTGAGAGAGCTGACATTTCTAACTTGGCGGGTTTATTGGTAGGTTTAAAATATCCTAATAAAAAGAAAGAAAGAAACAAAACAAAACACAAATAAACAAACAGTAAACATGTCCATGTATACAGATTGTAGATAGATGTATAAGTACATGGAGAACTATAAAATACAGGCTATAAACTTGATTAATTTACTAAAATAACTATAGTAAAAAAAAACAAGATAATAACAACAATTATAAACTGTAATACCATTAAAATGTTGACCTGGTTCCTCTCAGTTTTCTTCCTTATGCTATCTCAGGGAGTTTTTTTTGCCACCATCACCACTGGTTTGCTCATTAGAGGTACATTTATAGGAACAAAATTCAAAAATACTAATTTCCTGAAGGTTATATTATCCATAATGATTTATTTCTGTAATGCTGCTTTGGGACAATGTCCAGTGTTAAAAGTGCTTTAAAATACTTTTGTATTGAAATTAGATTAAATGCACCACAGTAATACAGGAAACCACATACGTTTGTTTAAATTATATATATATATATATATATATATATATATATATATATATATATATATATATATATATATATATATATATATATATATCAACAAACTGCTTCTACTATTACAAACCTACAGCTTATGAGGCCCTCAGTCATGTCAAGCACTGTAACACTCCATGGGAAAGGTTATTATTAGTGCATGTGTCCTACTCATGCCTGTTACTATGAGTAAATTAGACTGATTAAAGGTGATCTCACTTCTCTGGAACTAACTTCATACTAATAAACCTAACCTGATTTAAATTGAAGTGACAGAAAAAGAGTGGAACGACAAACACCAAGTATAGCCAAATGCAAGCAAACAGTTGGCAAGAGCTGCTGCAGTGTTGTCATCAATGGAACAAATTTGTGTGAGTGTTATTAGATTCTTACGGGCATATACAATATATTTTATATATATAAATTCGTACGTATACAACTGCCTTTCTAGAGCACAAAACTGAGAAAGAAAACTTTTCCATGTTTGCCTGCCTGTACAGAAATCTGATCCTGTTTAGTGACTTCTGGTCAAAGCAAAACCCTTTCCACAAAGCAAACACAATTTGAACAATACACTTTTCCACTTCAAACAAAGTTTATACACACCTGACCTGCTACAATGGAGGTTATTTATATGAGGTGAACAGTGGTTGGGTGCTGGGAGGTTGGGTGGAGAACAACTGTTATATTCTGTGAACTAAACAGAGTGCACCACTCTCTAAACACCAAACATAGTAGAGGCTCTTTTTTGAGGTTATCTTCAATCTGAGAAGCAAATATTGTGTTCTTTGCGGAGAGTGGCTGGGAATTGGGATTTTGTTATAGACCCCTAGAGGGAGCAAGAGGCTTAATAACAGGTCCAAGGCCTTTGATGCTGTCATGCTCAATCTACTATGTAGTTTTAGGAGTGTCAAAAATATAGCTGGTCTACATTTTCCAGTGTGTTTACTGGTGTATGAAATGTTGAAATCTGTATGTTTGGGGTTTTCTGTTGAATACTGTAAAAAATGCAAATTGTGATAACATTTTTCTATTAAAGTTGTGCTCTGACTTATCTAGACTTTTTTTTCCCAATGTGCATTCTGTTACTGCTGGGCTTGGAATATGTGCTCTGGCTAGAGTATGTGTATGTTTTGATTGGCAGACCCTGAGGTGTTGTGCTGTGAAGGATCTATCAACAGTACTGTGCTGTACACAGGAAAACGTTTGGCCCTGACAGACACACACCACTGATAGAGCATAAACAGTGTGTATGTGCATGTGTGTGTGTGTGTGTGTGTATGCGTGTGTGTGTAGTTTTCTCTTTATTTGGTCACCCTCCAAACTTCCAGCCTAATTACTGATTGAAACGGAAATGAGGAAAACGTAGTCAGAACCTTACTTTTTCCATTGCTGAATGATAATAATACGTATACAGACAAAAAACTTAAACAGAACCTTAAAAATTGTTCTGCTTTGTCTTCCCGAAGGAGTCCTTGAAAGGTTTGTGTAAAACCCTACAATAAGATGTTTCCCTTTCAGAAAGAATTTCAAATCTAAACTCGTTAATTGTAAAAAGAATGAACACTTATCTTTCCACAAAACTCATGAGAAGCCATATATCTATGAGAATAGATGTTTATATTCATCTTTAATTGTATTAACTGTTAAATACTTTAAATTGCTTAATAATAAATGTTATTAATGGGGAAATGGGGAAAGCGTATTACAAAGTCCCATCAGTGGACCCACCAATGGTTCATGGGAGTTTAAGTGGTTAGTAGACCTTGACTATTGGCATTCAAATGAATCGACACTTTTTGTCAATTATCAAAATTTTTTGATCATTTGTTTCAGATACACAAATCCTCGTTTCACATATCCTCGATTCTCAGCACTGGTCTATAAGTGTGTAATCCTAAAACTCCATGATGTGAGACAAAAAAAGAATGTAACTTCTCACTCATAACATTGTCGGTTGTCAGTTGTAGTGATCTCACTTAAGCACAACTGAGATTTGGACCTGGGATGTAACACACATCGACTGCGCACTACTCACAAAAGTGAGCGTTAAGTGAAACCCTGCTGGTGCCATTGTTTTCCATTGATGTCTTGTGTCCTTTTCACAGCCACACAGACATGACAGGAAACAAAATTATAGACTAATCAAAATATATAACCCTGTAAAATAGTACCAGTAATTACCACCCTAAGTATAGGAAAGCTTTTTGGGCTCTGTTTTTATGAGTGCATTGAGAAGGCGTGTATGTTAGGAGAGAAAGTGGGATGGGTGACACTTTGTGTCCAGAACTGGAACACCTCAAAAAAAAAAAAAAAAAGCACTGACCTCTGTTCATTTCCAATTCTAAAACCACAATGCCCAGGTCCAGCATGGATTTACAAAGACTGACCTGAAGTCTGTTGTGTCTGGTTCTGTCTCCCTTTAATTCATCAGCTTCTCTGATCTCAAGACATTTCCATCTATATTGTATTGCAGAGGTGGGCAATCATATTAAAAGCTCCTCCAAGATCCTCCACCCCCATATAAACAATGTAATCCCTATGAATTACTGCTGAATTGAGAAAGAACAAAACAAACAGGGCTGTAAAAGAAAAGTGTAAAATAAATATTCATGTAAAAAAATAAGTATAAATATAAAATAGCCACTGATATATAGAGCAGTAGCAAGAGAGTGACACATCATCAGTGCACATACAAAAACATCAAAAACACCTAAATGTAAAGAAAAATGCATAAAATAGGGTCCGAGTTCAAAAGGAATGACAAGAATGTGCGTATGAATATGAGAAAGAGCATAAATAAGCAATGAAGGCAATTCCTGTCTGCCCAGATATGTGCCCAGCCCATGCAGTACAATCTATTTAGTCGGGCAAGAGTGTCCAGTGGCCCCTGATTGTCTGTGCAGTGCGGTTGTTCGTAGTCACCGCATTGGGCCATCGCCCCTGGCGCCTGCTCTCAAGGCCAGCCTGGGTCATAACTGCAGGCCAGAAACAGGACCAGAGCCAGACAGCGACCCGCATGCTGCCCAAGCTGACCACATAAAGATGGAGTCGGTTTCTCTTAGTACCCACATGGAAATGGGCTCAATGCAGCCGCAGACACGAGCAGCAGCAGGCTCTCATGGGCTTGGCTTGGCACTGCTTCTTTTTACCACACAGCACAGCATGTGACTGACTACTCACTGTCCACAGGTTAATTACAAAAAACAATATTGGCAGCAGGTGTGTAAGTAAGTGTGTCTTTGTGTAACTGTCTTGAAAAACCTTCAGAAATCACTTGTGTTAATTGAGACTTTGTTTCATGTTCCATAAACGTATCATTTCTTAACCAGGTCTGTTACACCATGCTTATAACCTTTTATGTAGCGTGGCAATGATGCAAATGTCTCCCTATATTATATTCTCTCATAAGTTAATAAAGCAACATGCTAATGGTTTAACAGTTAACCTTAAATGGACCATTGATTGTTTTGTAATAGGCTTCATAAATGCCCTACTGGTCTGGTGGTCTTGGGGTATGATTCACTGCTCATTTAACTGACCTATGGGACTTTTGTGATATATGCATCTGGAATGATCCTGCTAAATAATGATAATGATAATGCACAAACAATGAGAGGAGGCTATTGTGCACAGCTGTAAATAGTGTTTGTGTGGTCTGATATGAAGGAAGGAAAAATGCATCTCAGTAAATAAAACAGTACTATCTTGAATATGAATATGAATATATTATTTTTTTTAGACTGTGTAAAACAAGCCAACATAAATTATTAAAATATAAAATATTCAAAATTTTTCACATATTCTGAAGACAATTTTTCTAACATAAGAGAAGATTAATCCCAAAGGAAATTCTTTAATATAAAGTATATAAAGTATAAAATATAAACGTAAAGTGTTTACTTACAAAAATAATCAAAACTGTTGTCAATATACATATAAATATATAAATATATAAATATATAAATATATAAATATATATATATATATATATATATATATATATATATATATATATATATATATATATATATACATTTACATAAACATGTACATATACATACACATGAAATATGTGAATACTGTGTCATACCTTACTTGGTAACTATATCTATAACAACAAATAGGCATCTTACTTCCAAGGTAATCCAACTTACCACAGAAAATGTTATTGTTGACTCTCAGTTTAAGTGGTTTGTCTGTGCCAGGGCTGCTTTGCTGCCACCAAGAACTCTTAAACTATTTGCTGGTGTTACAGGAGGTATGAGAGCAGAAAACATGAACCAGCTTTGTGGTCCACTTTTTGTCACGATTTAAGTATGTTTACGTGACAAAAATGTTCATATGGCACAAAATACATACATAATTTTGTATGTGTGTGTATGAATGCGTATGCATATATGTACGTGTGTGTGTGCACGTGTGTGTGCGGATGAGCACATGATGGCAAAATGGCGAATTTGTTTGCTCATCCCTGAGAGTCGCAGGGGCAGGTCCAGGCCCAGGCCTTATGAGCATGATGGGAAGTGGGAGGACATCAGGTGATCTTTTAGGTGTCCATAGACACAGTGCATGGCTCCTCCCTCAGTGATCACACTGGTTAAAGTGCATTTAATGGGATGTGTAGTGATGAATTTCACTATTTGACTTGTGAAGAGGAAGTGTGTGTGTGTGTGTGTGTGTGTGTATGTGTGTGTGTGTGTGTGTGTGTGTGTGTGTGTGTGTGTGTGTGTGTGTGTGTGTGGGCGCATCTTTGTCACAAAAAGGGAGCTTTTAGAGATCTTTATGACCACATAGTAAATACCAGATCTGATCATTTAAGATAAGCAAGTGTAGGAGGATGGCGAGGAGTAGAAGGTGGTGTAGATAACCATCTCTGACAAACCATTAATGATTTTGACCTTTGTGAACAATCTTATATGAGGTTTGTGGGTGTGTATGGTGTATGAGTTTTTTTAGTGACTGATGAATAGTTTTTAAATCTAAACTTGATGGCAAGACCTGGTATCTAAAATACTTTTTAGACCTTTTTCCCACGTCACCCACTGCATTTCCACCTACTTTCAATGCCCCCCTAAAATAGTTACAAAATTATACACAAAATAGATAGTTCTTTTACATTCCCAATGATTCTCATTATTTCAAATCACTAGAATTCCACAGTGAATTCCTTTTTGAAATCAAATACTTATTTAATGTTGATTTATTATTCATGCAGCTTTTACTAAGCACTTATTTATGATTAATGGAATTTCACTCCCACCATCTTAAATGTCTTTAACGGATTAATGTCATTAAAACCCTGCTTCCTGATTCCTTTTGAACAGAGCGGTCAATCAGTACGGACGCTCAAGTGGCAACATCAGACAGCCTTCTAATAAATACTGCCTGCTTTTCATAATCAGTAATGTGACTCTATGAATAGTAAATGCCAATAAAAAATAATTCTCTGTTCTGGAAATTAGAAATTAGACCAATAAACTGGTACACTGATATTTCAGACCATCAGTTGTTTTGTTAAGACTCTTGTGTTGATTTGTTTTCCGTGTAAAAGAATTTCAGGCAAACCTAAGCCTATAAACTATAAGTAGAGATGCATGAATTTGATGTAATTTTAATGGAAAGACTTTCTTGTGATTCCTTGTAATAAAAAAGTGAATCTCCTCTGTATAGATTTGCTTAGTACATCACCAAGTATCTATGCCACATTAAATTCATTGCACTGGTGATTATCTTATCAATGCCCTTACTCTCACACCATTAAGATGAAGGCCATAGGGCAAAAAGGGACAGTCAGTTGTTCATTGTTAATGCTTACTAAGAAATTTGCATGCTGCCGATTGGTTAAATATGACTCTGTATCTCTCATGCGGGTCGTGAATAGCATGTCCTTGATCACTTAATGGCCTCTTTAAATGCATAACTCATCAACAGCATTTTGACAACCCTAGCGTGAGAATAAGCTTTTTATAAATGTCATCTTGGCTCAAAAATGACATGCATAAGATCTTCTGCTCACCTTTATCATTACTTTTTAGTGGCTGTTTAAAAACAATAATGCTGTAAAGTGCACGTTTATTTTTACGATTGCAGTAAAAATAAAAAGCAGCCGTTAAGTAGTGTTAAATGACTTGGCTGTCTCATTGGCTTAATGACTCGCTTTTGTTTTATAGTGGGAAGGCATATGACTGTCATCAATTGAGTGGTAGGACAGTCCACATGATGTTTTCCCACACATTATGATTTTAATAGGAAATTAAACAACAAGCAGACAGTGCAACAGGCAAACAGATACGCCATGCTATCGCACCCAATGACCTCATCGATTCTCATTGCCTTCCTCCTCCATTGACTTCTATTCTAAAATGAACAGCTAATGTAAGCTCATAAAGGAGGCCTGGTCACTGTTGATCGAATTACATGTGCACAGTGTAATAACAGCTAACATGGTATGTCTTAATAATGCGCTTAACGATTATGATGCATCGTTAACCATTTTGATGGAGCAGGACTGAAATAGCTGTGTAGTTAATGTGATACATTTTGTATTATAGTTTACATTGAAAATTTCCAGAATGTCATGTTTATTTATTTATTTATTTATTTATTTATTTACTTACACTGAAGTCTATAGAGTTTACATGATATTGTGTCAAACACTAAAAACTTTCAGTGTGTGGCAGTTTTGTGGGTGGTCAGAGGAGAATGACCAGACTGATTCAAGCTGACATTAGGTTAAATAACCACTTTTTTACAAGTGCATAACAAAGAATCTCAGAATGCACAACAAAAATCGAATCATTGATACAGCAGCAATGTTTTTTTCTGAATTATTTGCAATCCTTCATATAATCATGGTTTCCTGTTGCATTAACTGGCATGTACTGAAATGCTGGATCTACTAGCATTAAATCTTCTTCTTCTTTCGGCTTCTCCCATTAGAGGTCGACACAGCGGATCATCTGTCTCCATACCCCCTGTCCTTTACATCTGCCTCTTTCAACCCAACTACCTGCATGTCTTCCTTCACCACATCCATTAACCTCCTCCTTGGCCTTCCTCTTTTCCTCCTTCCTGGTGGCTACTGATATACCCCATGTCCCCCCTCTGCACATGTCCAAACCACCTCAATCTCGCCTCTCTCACCTTGTCTCCAAAACGTCCTACATGCGCTGTCCCTCTAATAAACTAATTACTAATCCTGTCCATCCTCGTCACTCCCAACGAAAACCTCAATATCTTCAGCTCTGCTACCTCCAGCTCCACCTCCTGTCTTTTACTTAATGCCACTGTCTCTAAACCATACAACATTGCAGGTCCCACCACAGTCCTTTAAACTTTCACTTTCACTCTTGCAGACACTCTTCTATCACAAATCACTCCAGTCACTCTTCTCCACCCACTCCACCCTGCCTGCACTCTTTTTTTTTACTTCTCTAACACACTCTCCATTACTTTGCACTGTTGACCCCAGGTACCTGAACTCCTCCACCTTCTCCACCTCTTCTCCCTGCAACCGCACCACTCCACTGCCCTCCCTCTCATTCACACACATGTACTCTGTCTTACTCCTACTGACTTTCATTCCCCTTCCCTCCAGCGCATATCTCCACCTCTCCAGGCTCTTCTCAACCTGCTCACTTCTCTCACCACAAATCACAATATCATCCACAAACATCATAGTCCATGGAGACTCCTGTCTCACCTTGTCGGTCAACCTGTCCATCAACACTGCAAACAGGAAAGTTTAAAGGCTCTGGCATGGAGAAGCTGGTGTTGGATCTGTGATGATCGCAAATGTTGAGCTATTTTATTAATTGCTCAGTAGCTCCTAGTTTTATAACCACAAATGACCGTAAAAGACTATAGAAAGAACATTACTCATAATCCTACATTCCAGTGCTCATGTTAGTTCTCACTCTCCAGTGTTCTGTATTGTTTAAAGACTATAATCACACTCTTGATATCATCCAAATGAGGATGGGTTCCCCTTTTGAATCTGGTTCCTCTCAAGGTTTCTTTCTCATAACATCTAATGGAGTTTCTCCTTACCACAGTCGCCATGGCTGCTCATCAGGAATGATTGCACACCATTCACCTTAACTCTTAAAATTCTGTAAAGTTGATTTGAGACAATGTCTGTTGTGAAAAGCGCTATAGAAATAAACTTGACTTGTCTTGACTAGAAAGGGCTCAGAGCCGATCAACTTACATACAGCTCCTCATACAGCTCCTCAAATGCCTTTTACTTGGCATTTGCCACATCCCTCTTTACCTGCTGCCGCATCTCCTTGTAATTTACTAGCATTAAATCCATGTACTAAAAGGCTGGATCTACTTATCTCTGCTCACAAATAAAAACACAACAAAAGCACAGAGTGCTGTTGTAGTTAGATTCGTAATAGTTACCAGTGTCTTAGCAAGATATGTGTATAACCACATCATGATGCATCTTTGAACAAGGTGATCTTTGAAGTGGCAACGATCAAAATGCCAGTTGGTGATACATTAAGTAATGCCAAGTAAGGCCCCATAAAGCAGGGCATCTATTAAGTAAAGTGGCCTTCAGTAGAAAGCTCCTCATATGGTAATAAAAAACAAAACACACTGACTTAGCACTTAATACAAACTAAAGGAAACCTTGAAAAGCTTGTAAACGGACAGGCTTTACACACATGGGGTCAAGAGGACCATTTTTACAAGATTTTCTTTCCCCTTGATGACTAATAAAATTGCCATATTGCCATATCGTGTTCTCATTTAGTGATAAGTAAAACTGGGAGGGACAGCAAATTCAACATTGGATCTGATCATTAACTCTGTTCTATCAGGATATTGTACATGCACTGTAAAGTCCAGTGAAGGGTATCATAATAAGCCTTTATTTACATATTGAGGTAAGGACAATACAATTGCTTACACAGGTACATACATACATACGTATGACTACAGAACACTGAATCAGACAAATACATTAGAAGGATCAATAAAATGATGCCTCCCATGGATAGTGTTGTCTTTAGTTCCTAAGGTCTTTACAATTAATATTTAGAGCACTCAATTCTGAAGGGAAAAGAGTGTTGTATGTGGTGAATGATTTGTGGTGACCCACTATATGTATCTGGAGGTTAGACAGAGCTTGTGGCACGGTGACTCCACTCGGCTGGTTTGTGTCACTCAGCATTAAAGGCCAAGGAAAGCTCAATCAATAGAGAACATCTGGCTACTGTCAAAAGGGCAACTATTGCTTCAGTTGTGATTCATTCCATGAGCAGAGATGCCTTTCAGGTGCAACATCCCTGCAAAAATTCAAGCTGTCATCTCTCTTCCTCATTCTCTCTATAATGTTAATAAGATAACATTCATTTACTGTATAAATAAGGAACCTGACCTATTGGCATCTGAAATTACATTACTGGTTAATCCATTTCACCCTACCCTGCCCTCCATTTATACATATCATTTGTGTTGTTTATGTTTAAGGGCTGGACGTTCTCGGTTCGAATAAAAAGCTCTTAAGGACACCATGTATATTTTTGAGGTTTGCTTCAAACAAATCTAAGAAAAACAATCTTCCCACATGATCACTAAGTTATACTTCAGAATTAAAAAAAGCTCACTTTTGTCCACTGCCAATATTGAGGTTACAAGATATTTTGCACACAGGATTCATAAGGTCATGAAAGCTTTTTGATAGTGTCAGTGTGAGCATGTTTGCTCTTCCTTGTTGTAAAGATTATATAACAGTGATTATAATTGCAGCAGGTGTGTCATAGTCAGGGGTGCAGCACATCAATTCAAACCACAGTTAATCAAAATACACATCAATGATGTATATTTATAATACCAACAAACCTCTTTTTGTGTTTTGAAAAAAATATTTATGTTGATGCTTTTTTTTTTTTTTGGTAAAAATATATCAAACCATTGCTATTTGAATTCATTAGAAACCTGAAGCTCCGTGGCTTACCATGAACACAATAGCTGGAAACAATCGAACTAAAACAAGATAAAAGCAATACCAAAGGCGGTTGATGGTAAAGTAGAGTCCATTAAACAACTGCAGAATCACAATTGAATGTAGATCAAATAGGTCTTCAGTGTGAAGAACTGAGGATCCTGGCATGGAGTCCATCCTCACTGACTGCCTGCCTGCTTGAGTTAACGATCCAATAAATGTGAAATCAAGCACACACTCAAATAATGGAATGTGTGATGCTGAACTAATGACAACCTGGTGACACTCAACCCTCTTATACTCTATGTTTGCCAGACTACAAGACATATTTCACTGCCTGTTCTTCAGTTCATGCAGCATTGCTGTCTGTCTGCCTTGTTGAAAATGATGCTCTGGATGTTTATGAGTCTAACCGTTAAAGGAAAACAATATGTGTGTGTGCATATCTAAAAACTCCAAACCTCAGCACTTTACCATATTAAGAACGTGATGTGGAAAATAAGACAGATGGCATGATGGAGCAAGTTTGAGAGAGATCATTACAAGCTAGGTCAACCTAACTAGTAATGTAGAATTAAGGTAGCTCTCTATGTTTTGTCCTCACACTTACAACACACACACACACACACACACACACACACACACACACACACACACACACACACACACACACACACACACACACACACACACACACACCGTATGCTGCATTGGCCCTGCTTGGCTGTGGGAAGCTCAGTGGGGTAAAAGCAGTCAGCAGTGGTTGATGCTCCTCCTGCTTGCCAGCAGATGTTCAGGCCTATGCCCCACTGCCCTGCGCCAGCCCCAGCCGCAAGCAGCTCTTCCCGCAGCTTCCAACAAACACACACACAGCACTGTCAGGTCACATTCAGTTCATTTTCACTCCTAGCGCTTCCTCTAGTCTCACTATCCACACAGTTATATTCTGGTGTCTCTTTACTGAAAAAAATAATAAAATCAGCATTTCATATTAGTGCCACCGTAATTAAATCTGAAACAGAATAATACTGACTCTAAAACTGCTCAAATGTTTACCAGACACAATCAGCCACAGCATTTTGTTATAAAATGTTATGCAATTGTTAAATGTCTTTTATTGTTAATATGTGACCTGTTGAATTTGTTAATCTTTTTTTAAAACAGTTAAACAGTGATCAGTCATTACAGAATTGTTTCAGACAAAATTCTGAACAAAAACACTACCTCGCTTGAAAACAATGATTTGTATAACATTCTAATTTCTGCTGGATTTTTCCTTCTGCTCATTTACATTTATAGCATTTGGCAGACATCCTTATTCAGAGCGAATTACAATTATTTCATTTAAATGTTATTTATGGCTGTACTTTTGAGAGTCACCAACAGCTGGAACAAAATTCCTTGTGTGTCAACACACTTGGCCAATAAACCTGATTCTAATATACAACCTAAGCATTTGAGGGTTAAGCTACTCGCTTAAGGGCCCAGCGATGGAAGCTTGGTGGTGCTGGAACTTAATCTCATAATCTGCCTCTCAGAAGTCCAAAACTTTAACCACTAAGCTACCTCTTTCACTTATGTGCAACTAATTGCTGTTTCTATTATATGAAAATACACGCAAAAACTAAAAGCTTTAACTCTTCTATTGACGCTTCTGTTGAGTTATTGTTAACACTTGTTTTCTTTAGGAAGTATTGTCATCAATCCACATTTTTTACAATTATTCCTATATCTATCAATAGTGCTTTGGACTTAAAAAAATGGCTTTGACCAATAAGTCTTGATACAGTCTTGTAAAAAATGCTGTGCCCTTCCACACCCTTTTCAATGCACCAGAACAAAGATGGCGCTATATGTATTTTTGTATAGTCATGTGCGCCTCACATTTGACAGTACAACTTCAGTCTTTGTTTAGAAATCTTATGTGACATTGATCAAGCAAGGCATATTCCTGTGTTCTTCTAAAACCAAAAGTCTCAAACAAATGAAAAGGAGCTATGTTATGTTATTTGGCAAGTGTATCATTCGGATATAGTGACATCATCATGCCAATTACAATGATGCAGAACAAATCCCAAAATGCTTGATCAATTAAAGTGAAAGGAAACTTGCTGAAATGTCTGTGCTAAATGTGAATGTGGCCCATTTTGCTTTTGTCTGAGTTGCATGATTCACTTTGACCATCCAGAAAAGGAGAACACACCTTTTCTATATACAGAACAAGTGATTGTTTATTTCTTAGGTGTTTGCTTGTTGTTTTGTGTTTCACACAGGTGGAGACTATAGAAGGATGAAATAGATGGGGACAGCATTTGGGAAAGATATGGAAACAATGGAAGGATGAAATACATTTGGACAGCATTTGTGAAAAATCCTGGTCGTCCTCAAGTAGAGAAATTTTATTATCATATTTACACAGATGTAGAATATACAAACAGATATCACTGACTAAAGCAAATTATTATTTACATTAATATTTAATAACCATCTGTAATACCTTGCAGACTGAAGCAAAAGTTTCTTCCTATCCTACCAGCCTGAGTATGTGCAGGATTACGTATTTAATGGAACGGCCTTTATTTGTAGCTGTCAGCAAGGAAATGGGGTATAGGGAGGCAGTATTTGGCAGCCTGTCACCTCACCTCGGCCCTGATCAGCCTCACAGGGCCTGTATGCAGAGTGCAAAAGCATGTTGGCCCAACACCATGCTGTTTACAGAGCAGCCCAGCAGCAGCCTCAGTAACGGGCCTCACGTCTAATAAATTATATAGCACAACAGACGGGCCGATGCGGCGACCAGTGTGTTTCACTGTTTGTGCATCTATGTATGTGTGTGTAAATAAGACAGCTCTCTTTAAATACTGGAAGTAGCGCAGCAATTTTGAGGTTAGTTCAGACCATCATCATCCTCTAACTTTTCCGAAATTTCCTTTCATACATACAATGTTCATAAGTACAGTACTGAATATACAGAATTTTTCTTATAAAAAATATAAATGTCACAAAAAGCATAACGGTTGTTTATATGTAAACAGTTTAAAGCAAATATTTCTGATATATAGTATGATTATTAATACTAAACTATGTAATATATTCGAAGTATCCTGCATGCATTTATATGTCTTAAAATGGGACATGTGATAGTCAGAGAGAACAAAGAGTTAACAGAGCGCATTAGGGAGGAAAGGTGGATGGAAAAACTCACAGAGATCTGCTTTATTGTTGGGTTTAATTAAATTTTCAGCTCTAATTACAATTAAGCCACTTAGTATGTATAATAATGTTTGCATCGCAGAGCAGCACAGATGCAGTCCATCAGCGAAATCAAATATTAAAGCTGCCGAGGCCTGAATTAATAGCGCTGTGGCGTGAAGCCCTGCTGCTTGTGAAGTCCCTGCACAGCCTCTCCAAGCTCCTCCATATGACCTATATTCACCATGCACCATGTTCCATGGGAAAAAGGGAAAAAAACATTACTAAATGGAAAAAAATTACACTAGGCTAAACAGCCCATGAGACCTGGAAAGTATTCCTGGGCTGTGAATCGTTAGTCTAATGCAAAATTAGTGTTGTGTTTCCAAATTATTCATGACCTGAGAATGAGTGCTTTTTAAGCCCAGTGATGAATTACTTGATTTACCTTCCTCCTCTCGTTTTAATGTTTCTGCTGATGTTCTTTGCTCAGTCCTTTAACTATGAATCTTATAAAGAAAACCCTCTGCATTATTCAAGGCACCTACAAACACTAATGTTGTTTGGGGTGAATGTTCTTTTCAGCACCACTCGCATGTAAGAACCACAATCTTGGATGAGTTGTGTGCGAGAATAGTAATACTGGGCATCTGAAATGTCCCTTTTTTCATTTAAGCTGATTATGTTTACTGTAGATGACATAATTTAACTGATCAAACAACATTACCTTGTAAAAAACCAGATGCGTTTTGGATCAAATTCGGCATTTTATGCTACATGGATTGCACACCACTGTTCCAGTCTGCATCTCTGTTTTTGGGAGTCGGTGGATCTCTCGGCCAGGCTGAGTCTTCCATTATGGGCAGAGAGGAATGTCGCAGGGTGCAGGTTCTCTGAATACTAGAGTCAGGCCTTCAGTGCGGCGGAATCAAGGCATGCCTGGGTAAATATAGCAGCCATAGAATAAGCCTAAATAGAAGGCTCCTCTTAGGGTAATAATTGGGTGTTGCTGCCCGACTTTACAATCACACATGATCAGCTAAATGTTTCTGCACAGTGACACACAAACAAAGCATAAACCCAAAAAATGTTCAGAAAAAAAAAATCACTACACAGAAAACCTAAGAAAGGGTGTGTGTGTGTGTGTGTGTGTGTGTGTGTGTGTGTGTGTGTGTGTGTGTGTGTGTGTGTGTGTGTCTGTGTGTGTGTCTGTGTGTGAGAGCAAAAGAGAGAGAATAAGAGAGAGACATTAGAGACAAGATTGTAAAACAAGTATAAATGTGTGGGGCATGCGTGTTTGTTGTGTGTGTGTGTGTGTGTGTGTGTGTGTGTGTGTGTGTGTGTGTGTGTGCATGTTAGACCATAGCTTGTTACAAGAATTCTTAGGACAACAAGGACAAAGAAAAAAGTTGTTACTCTGAGAATGAGTTTTACTGCCTGTGTGGTTGACAGCTTCTACATTTAGTTAACAATTGGACTGAATTGAAGAACAGAAAAACACGGCCAGAAAAACACAAATGAACATTAGTAAAACTAAAAAAAAATTGTTTAGTAATTGTTTAAAGTGCTACATGCATGGTCTAAGATGTCGTAGTTTTGCTCCGAGCAAAATTAATTATTATTTTTTTACAGTATAGTACAGTGGGCTTTAATTAGAGAATAAAACAAGAATGTCAGTGTAAACCCTTACCCCCAGGCCTGACTTCAGGGATGGTAACCCTAATCCAGCCAGCGAACAATTTGTCTATTTTGCTCGCATTATGATTTCTCTTTGTCTTCCATCTTCCATCATATCTGTCCCTAGTTTTGAAGAAACTCAGTAATGAAATGGTTTGAGATTAAACATTTTTAGTTTATTACTGGGGCTTCGGCTGCCAATATCCTCACCAGAAACATATAGGTGATGTGTAGCCACTTGAATTTCCATGGCTGCCTTACTAAGTGAGGTCTGCTCTGTCTTTCAGACAGTTTCAGACATTCTCATCACTTGCTGCAGTGTCTCTGTCCTTGCAGTGTTTCTAGGGCAACTCACACTCCACAGACACTTGCACAAAAGCGAGCTCAAAAAGAAGGGACTCCACTCCACTTATATACAAGTAAACAACTGTCTGGACAATATGGCAATTTTTTTAAAATTAATTCATTTGTGCTTATTCACTGCTCAAATCACCTTTGGTGTGTGCAGCCTGCAGAAACTTATGTTTTAAGGAGAAATGTAAGTCTCTCAAATCTAGCACAAGCAGATTCCAAACTTTTGGTTTTTGGAAATCAGAAGATATCTTGAAAAATATGCACCTTTGCTATCAGTAAGACTAACTCTTAAAGGTAGCATGAATTTCCATATGCTTAGTGTGTGCTTAACACAAAAACAGGTGATCACTTAATATCTCCTGAAATTGGGATATCAGAGACGTGCCCTGGCACCAGTGGCCTCAAAATGAGAGATAAAATGTGTCATGGATTTGATCTATTCCATTAGTTTGAGCTTTAAAATTGCCATAGAGGACTTAATATTGACTTTCACTGTATTACCCTTTGCGTTACCAATTTATTATCATTCTCTTCTAAGCTTGGTAAATTAAATGAAACCACTAAAAAAGGCTTTACATGCAAGAAGGCTGTATTTTGCTCCACCAAATTCTGCATTTTAACAACTTAGCTTTTGTATTTTTATGCTAACAGCTCTTATATTTAGCCCATCTTCTCTTTCCTGTGTTCCAGTACAGTAAGGCTCCTCTCCACATTGTTGCAAAGCCAAACCCTTCATTGGCTGTCTTTTTTTGCCACAGAAGAGCTCCCTTTCTTTTCCTGACTAACTTGGCAGTCACAACTGTTGCCCACTTAACTTCCCACTGCAATACTACAGTGCTGATATGCTAAAAAGACAACTGTTCCTCCTTAACCTGAGATATGGCAAGGCTGTATAATTGCATGTCCCTGGGGATTTGTTTTATCATCATGAACAACTGAGAATGGAGAAGGTTCAAAGATGTCTTGCTTATTCACATGTTATAATCAATGCCCAGTCAGTAGAAAGTGGTGGCAAATAAATAAACATTATGCTAGTAATCACTCTGTATTCATTTCATCATACTGTTCCATGGCAGCATACAACAGGAAATGTGTCTTATCTATACTTCCCTGGTGAATATCAATAAATTGTTAGCCTTAATACCACCAAAGTTGAACACCAACACATTCCCTTTAATGGTGTATATTATACCATATAATTTTTTTTAACTATTAAAAGGTGTTAAAAGTCCTTCTAAGTATACTGACACTATTTTGCTGTGTTTCAAGACAAAAATAAGTAGGAGGATGGCTGGAGTCAAAATTTGAAGACTTTGCTGTTAGTATTTAAATTAAATTAAATACATCCATCCATCCATCCATCTTCTCCCGCTTATCCGATGCCGGGTCGCGGGGGCAGCAGTCTAAGCAAAGATGCCCAGACTTCCCTCTCCCTAGACACTTCTTCCAGCTCTTCCGGGGGGACACCAAGGCGTTCCCAGGCCAGCCGGGAGACATAGTCTCTCCAGCGTGTCCTAGGTCTTCCCCGGGGTCTCCTCCCAGTGGGACGCGCCCGGAACACCTTCCCAGGAAGGCGTCCAGGAGGCATCCGGAACAGATGCCCGAGCCACCTCAGCTGACCCCTCTCGATGTGGAGGAGCAGCGGATCTACTCCGAGCTCCTCCCGAGTGACTAAGCTTCTCACCCTATCTCTAAGGGATCGCCCAGCCACCCTGCGGAGGAAGCACATTTCGGCCGCCTGTATCCGGGATCTTGTCCTTTCGGTCATGACCCAGAGCTCATGACCATAGGTGAGAGTAGGAACGTAGATTGACCGGTAAATCGAAAGTTTCGCCTTGCGGCTCAGCTCCTTCTTCACCACGACAGACCGGTACATCGACCGCATTACTGCAGAAGCTGCACCGATCCGTCTGTCAATCTCCCGTTCCACCCTTCCCTCACTCGTGAACAAAACCCCAAGATACTTAAACTCCTCCACTTGCGGCAGGAACTCCCCACCAACCTGAAGTGGGCAAGCCACCCTTTTCCGACTGAGGACCATGGCCTCGGATTTGGAGGTGCTGATTCTCATCCCAGCCGCTTCACACTCGGCTGCAAACCGTCCCAGTGCATGCTGAAGGTCCTGGTCTGATGAAGCCAACACGACAACATCATCTGCAAAGAGCAAAGACGAAATCGTGTCGTCACCAAACCGGACACCCTCCGACCCCTGGCTGCGCCTAGAAATTCTGTCCATAAAAATTATGAACAGAACCGGTGACAAAGGGCAGCCCTGCCGGAGTCCAACATGCACCGGGAACAAGTCTGACTTACTGCCGGCAATGCGAACCAAGCTCCTGCTTCGGTCATACAGGGACCGGACAGCCCTTAGTAAAGGGCCCCCGACCCCATACTCCCGGAGCACCCTCCACAGGCCGCCGCGAGGGACACAGTCGAATGCCTTTTCCAAATCCACAAAGCACATGTGGACTGGTTGGGCAAACTCCCATGAACCCTCCAGCACCCTGTAGAGGGTATAGAGCTGGTCCAGTGTTCCACGGCCTGGACGAAAACCACATTGTTCCTCCTGAATCCGAGGTTCTACTATCGGCCGTATTCTCCTCTCCAGTACCCTGGCATAGACTTTCCCAGGTAGGCTGAGAAGTGTGATCCCCCTATAGTTGGAACACACCCTCCGGTCCCCCTTCTTAAAAAGAGGGACCACCACCCCGGTCTGCCATTCCAGAGGCACTGTCCCCGACCGCCACGCGATGCTGCAGAGGCGTGTCAGCCAAGACAGCCCCACAACATCCAGAGACTTGAGGTACTCAGGGCGGATCTCATCCACCCCCGGTGCCCTGCCACCGAGGAGTTTCTTTACTACCTCGGTGACTTCAGCTTGGGTGATGGACGAGTCCGCCTCTGAGTCCTCAGCCTCTGCTTCCTCAATGGAAGACGTGACGGCGGGATTGAGGAGATCCTCGAAGTATTCCTTCCACCGTCCAACGACATCCCCAGTTGAGGTCAACAGCTCCCCACCTCTACTGTAAACAGCATTGGTGGGGCACTGCTTTCCCCTCCTGAGGCGCCGGACGGTTTGCCAGAATCTCTTCGAGGCCAGCCGATAGTCCTTCTCCATGGCCTCACCGAGCTCCTCCCAGGCCCGAGTTTTTGCCTCGATAACCACCCGGGCTGCAGTTCGCTTGGCCTGCCGGTACCCGTCAGCTGCCTCAGGAGTCCCACAAGCCAACCAGGCCAGGTAGGACTCCTTCTTCAGCTTGACGGCATCCCTTACTTCCGGTTTCCACCATCGGGTTCGGGGATTGCCGCCTCGACAGGCACCGGAGACCTTACTGCCACAGCTCCGAGCGGCCGCTTCGACAATGGAGGTGGAGAACATGGTCCACTCGGACTCAATATCTCCGGCCTCCCTCGGGATCTGGTCAAAGCTCTGCCGGAGGTGGGAGTTGAAGATCTCTCTGACAGGAGGCTCGGCCAAACGTTCCCAGCAGACCCTCACAGTACGCTTGGGTCTGCCGAGTCTGTCCAGCTTCCTCCCCCGCCATCGGATCCAACTCACCACCAGGTGGTGATCAGTTGACAGCTCCGCCCCTCTCTTTACCCGAGTGTCCAAGACATACGGCCGCAGGTCAGATGAAACGACCACAAAGTCGATCATCGACCTGCGGCCTAGGGTGTCCTGGTGCCACGTGTACTGATGGACACCCTTATGCTTGAACATGGTGTTCGTTATGGACAAACTGTAACTAGCACAGAAGTCCAATAACTGAACACCGCTCGGGTTCAGATCAGGGGGGCCGTTCCTCCCAATCACGCCCCTCCAGGTGTCACTGTCGCTGCCCACGTGTGCATTGAAGTCTCCTAGTAGAACGACGGAGTCCCCAGTCGGAGCACTGTCCAGCACCCCTCCCAGAGACCCCAAGAAGGCCGGGTACTCTATACTGCCGTTTGGCCCGTAGGCACACACGACAGTGAGAGACCTATCCCCGACCCGTAGGCGCAGGGAAACGACCCTCTCGTTCACCGGGGTAAACTCCAACACATGGCGGCTGAGCTGGGGGGCTATAAGCAAACCCACACCAGCCCGACGCCTTTCACCATGGGCAGCTCCAGAGTTGTAAAGAGTCCATCCTCTCTCGAGGAGTGTGGTTCCAGAGCCCAGGCCGTGCGTAGAGGTGATCCCGACTATCTCTAGTCGGAACCTCTCAACCTCACGCACAATCTCAGGCTCCTTCCCCGCCAGCGAGGTGACATTCCACGTCCCTAGAGCTAGCTTCCGTGTACAGGGATCGGGTTGTCGAGGCCTCCACCTTCGACTGCTGCCCGATCCTCTTAGCACCGGCCCCTTACGGTCCCTCCTGCAGGTGGTGAGCCCACTGGAAGGCGGCCCCACGTCGCTCCTTCGGGCTGAGCCCGGCCGGACCCTGTGGGGGAAGGCCCGGCCACCAGGCGCTCGCATACGAGCCCCAACCCCGGGCCTGGCTCCAGGGTGGGGCCCCAAAATTAAATACATATATATTCAATTCATTGTATATGAATTTTAACAATGGCATTTTAACAAAATGAATACATTCTGGAAAAAATGAAATGTATATGTTTATCCATAATGAACAAGGCAATGGTGTCAAAGAAGAAGGATTAGCATGTGTAGCATGAGACAGCAAAAAGAGAGAGAGAGAGAGAGAGAGAGAGAGAGAGAGAGAGAGAGAGAGAGAGAGAGAGAAAGAGTGAGATGGAAGCACAGTTTATTAGGATGGCACATTGTCACCTAATGGTTAAGAACAATGTAGTTTATGTGCAGAGTACAAGCAGGGACTCTCTCAAGACTCACTATGACAGCATAACTAAGCACTTGGCTAGGAAACAGGCTAACAAGAAAAGTCCAGGGCTGCCTGGGCTGAGTTTTACAAATCACCAGTATTGAAATTGAAATTGACAGAATGAACATATTGTTCTACTAAAAAAAATTGTTTATGAATTGGTAACTTGTTACGTCTGTTTTGCCCCCCTTCACAAAAGTTACACAACTGCATTTTTGCTCCACTACCTTGTTAGGAAATAAAGTAATCTGCATAGATAAACTCCAATGTGCAAGTCTAAACTGTATTTGCCAAAATCTTTGAAGGAAACAGTGTGCATATAAATATATATTTATAGGGGTGTAGCAAAAACACAGTACAAGCTTTTAAAATAAGTCTTACTCTGACCTGTCTGATTACAAAGTAACAGCGTCCGTGTGATAATCAAAGCACACTCACGCACGCACACACACACACACACACACACACACACACACACACACACACACACACACACACACACACACACACACAAATGCACACTCTGCTAGAACCTAGAGACATATGATATCCTTGGAAACATCACAGAGATTGGCTTACACAAACAGTGTAGAGAGTTATGGTAGCCCATGAAACAATAATCTAGCCTGTCAGTCCTGTTCTCTGCTCCCAGCCTTTCATTACCAAAGAGGCATATTCATTTTGTCTCCTCCAATATATATGCATTCTCAATTCAAATGTCTAATGATGGTTTCCTGTACATCCACATTTCCCAGCTTGATGAAGGTTGTGCTGATGAGTTTGTATGTGGGTGAGTGGGGGCGTGATTTTCCATGTGTCGTTATGGAGGAGATGTTTATGTTTATAGCACGGGATTATCCTTAAGTCCAAAGGGCACAATTTCTTCTGCCTTTGTTGCCTTTATGTCCCTCGCTTTATCCCAAAACACAGCTAAACATAAAAAGTCTGCTATGCATTTCCTTACATGTTTTTGCTCTTGGGTATGAAGATATAACTCAGATTAGTATCTTTGAGAGTTATATTTTTCTAAAATTAATTTTAAAAATGACATTATTATTAGCACTTAGCACAAGGGGCAGTGAGGCTACAGATTAGCTGTCTTTTTATAAGTACACCTACTGCCTCAGTTCACCTGAAAACCATAAAAAATCTCTCTGTCTTGCTCTCCAGTGTCACAATATTGTTGGGACAAGATTCAACCACTAGGTTTACTGATTATTTTTGTACTACTAAATGTGTACTATTAAAGTGTATTACTTAATGTAAGTTTCAACTGCTGTAAAAACAAAAATATCATAATTTGAGTTGAGTTAAGAATGCACATTGAGTATATAATATACATTGAAATGACTTTGTTTCATTAATCAGTGTCAGGTTTACTTAGTACAGATATGTATAGTACTTTTAAAAATGGATATTAGTGCCTACAAGTTTATCCCTTATAAGGGTATCCTTTACAGGGGCATAGCCATCATTTCAAAAGTGTGTGTGTGTGTGTGTGTGTGTGTGTGTGTGTGTGTGTGTTGCCGGGGGGGGGGGGGGGGGGGGGGGGGGTTTGGGGGGAACAAAATGTGTAAATGTCTAAAAAAGTGGTAATCTACGCCCCTGATCCTTAATGAGCAAACCAGCAGAAACTTTGCTGCTTGACGTGTTTTAGCTTGAAAAGTCAGCATAACCATTATTCCATGTTATTATTTATTTTTCAAGAAGAGCTGTATTAAAAACTGTATTAATATATTAGCACAACGACTGATCTTACAATTTTTATTTACTGTAGACTGTACATTTTAACCAGAGCTTGGCCCATTGTCAAACACGTCTGAAAGATGTTCTTTGTGCCGCCCACATAGTGGGACAGCACAGACTCTACTGGGCTACAATTCTGGAAATATGCTGCTTGTTTATCAAGGTATAGTGTTTGGTTGTCAGCAAGCATAATAAAAAGAAAAGGATACTGTAAAAGATATCTTTGTTTAAGCATTACAATTTCACATCATTAGAACTCATGTGTGTAAACCAAGATCCATAAAGACATGGTTTTATGTTATTTTTAAAAGATTTGACTTACTGGCAACGTTTTATTAAAGTTTATCACTAACTGAATCAGGATTTAATGAGCTGCCCTGTGTGTGATGAAATGTAACTGTGATTTTTGTTATGAAACTTGCACTGAGTATTGCCAAGTAGCTAATGATCAATACTTATCACATACATAGGCCAATCTGATCATTTTACATCTTAAAAGCACAGCTGTATCAGGATTGTTGATGCACAATATTTAAAACTGAAAATGTACAAAAATGTCTCATGCAATTAGCAACTAAATTAACAAAAGAATACTGATAACAAGATGGCTTAACAAGAAGAAGCCAAAGTTGAAAATAGATAAGAGACAGCTTAACAGAGTACCAGAGTAAGGGTATGTTCTTTATATTGCTTCATTAGATTGGCAGACAAGCAAGAAACAAAATAACAAAAACATTGATGCAAGACCAAATCACAAGCACAAGACATTGATTCAGCTATTAATAGTAACACTTGTACAGCTTTAAATGCTGTATTTTATTTATTTATTTATTTTTTTGTCTGGACTTTTAGATTACATTTTTACACTGTATAGGAGGATTAATTATAACTGTATTAATTATTAGTATTGTGCATCAACAATCCTGATACAGCTGTGATTTTGAGATGTAAAATGATCAGTGATAAGTATTGATCATAAGCTACTTGGCAATACTCAGTGCAAGTTTCATAACAAAAATCACAGTTACATTTAGGATACATCTTTAAAATAGTTCAGAATTTCATCACACACAGGGCAGCTCATTCCAGATTCAGTTAGTAACTTTTTTATAGTCTGGTGCTGAAAGCACTGCGTACCACTGTGTCCAGCTTTCCCACTTGTTTAAATGTCTTTTCAACTTCACAGGTATCCTGTCTCTTTTATTGTTATTTATTATTTCTTGGTTTATGAAGTCTTACACTTGTCCCTTTTTCACCCCCTTTCTCATAGCGCTGTATCATAATTTGCCTAACTGAAAGCAGGTGGGAAAATCATTTATCTGCAAGTGAGCCAGATGTGCTGCTCCCATGATGTGAGATTTGAAATCAGTTTTCAATGTTATTCAACCTTACCAACTGACGAGAGACTATATTCACTCTGTCTGTCTGTCTGTCTGTCTGTCTGTCTGTCTGTCTGTCTGTGTGTCTGTCTCTCTGTCTGTCTGTCTAACTGTCTCTCTCTCTCTCTCTCTCACACACACACACACACACACACACACACACACACACACACACACACACACACACACACACACACACACACACACACACACCTCATCATCTGCTTGGCATAGTAGAGATAAAGGGGCAGCTGTGAGTGAAGAGGACGATGTGAAACAGTTTACACACACAATTACTATTAATGTCTGAGACACAGGGGCCTCTTTTATTTATTTATCTCCCACAATGCTGTTGTGTGGATGTGAAGCATGACTGATTGGGTGTTGTTGTGTGGAGTCAACGTAGCGTGAGGGACACACCTGTTAGCCTTATGCAGAAGCCTACTGTGATGTTTCCTTGTCTTTTCTGTAGCTCCTGGCTAAAATAGTGCAGTAGCTCATATATACAGTCCCATAAGTTTGGAATTGCCTGTCATATCTTATTCAACACAAAAAAAAATCAAAATGTAAATAATATAATATAATATAAATAATATAATATATATAAAAAATATAATATAAACCAGAATGTAAATGAACAGAAGAGAAATCCAAATCAAATAAATATTTGGTGTGACCGTCCTTTGCTTGCACAACATCATCACTTGCAAATGGTAAAGTTTTTGAAGAAGCTTGGCAGGTAGGTTGTTCCAAACATCTTGAAGAACTAAGCACCCTAACCCTAGATCTTCTGTTGATGTAGGCTACCTCAAATTCTTCTGTCTCTATTTAATCTCAGACAGACTCAATGACATTGAGATCAGGACTCTGAGGGGGCCAAAACTATTACTTCCAGGACACGTTGTTGTTCTCTATGCTGAAGATAGCTCTTAATGACATTGACAGTATCTTTTTACTTCTTCAAAATAGCTTGAACAGCACATCTTGAAACCACAGTCTGTTTTGAAATCTTTCTCTGGGAGAGACCTTGCTGATGCAGAATAACTACTTTGTGTCGTGTAGCTGTGCTCAGTCTTGCCATAGTGTTTGACCTGTGACATGAAACTGTCTTCCACAAACTCACATTAGTAGTAGAGCTTGGCCGTTTCTCATGATTTGATTTAGATTTCTCTTTTTTTCATTTACTTTCTATTTTGTAAATGGAAATCCCATGCCATAAACATAAACATTTTCTCCATAATGACACATGACACATTACCTGTTAAAGCATTCACGCTTTACATAATTTTTAAGTACCGTCTTAAAATGTAAGATCATAAACCTCTTCCTTGGCCTTCCTCTTTTCCTCCTTTCTAGCGGCTCCATCCTCAGCATTCCCCTACTGATATACCTCATGTCCCTTTTCTGCACACGTCCAAACCATCTCAATCTTGCCTCCCTCACCTTGTCTCCAAAACAGCTCCGCCTCCTGTTTTTTACTCAATGCCACAGTCTCTAAACCATACAACATTGCACTCACCACAGTCCTATAAACTTTTCCTTTCACTCTTACAAACACTTTTCTATCACAAATCACTCCTGCTATCACTCTTCTCCAACCACTCCACCCTGCCTGCACTATTTTCTTCACTTCTCTGACACTCTGCTGAACTCCCTGAACTCCTCCACCTCTTCTCCCTGCAACCGCACCAATCCACTGCCCTCCCTCTCATTCACACACATGTACTCTGTGTTACTTCTACTGACTTTAATTTCCCTTTTCTTCAAGGCGTACCTCCACCTCTACAGCCTCTTTACAACCTGCTCCCAACTCTTATCACAAATAACAATATCATCCGCGAACATCATAGTCCATGAAGACTCCCGTCTTACCTCGTCCGTCAACCTGTCCATCACCACTGCAAACAGGAAAGGGCTCAGAGCCGATCCTTGATACAGTCTAACCTCTACCTTGACCAGTCTGTCGTTCCTACTGCACACTTTACTGCTGTCCCACTGTCCTAATACATGTCCTGCACCACTCTCACATATGTACTTCTCTGACACACCTGACTTCCTCATACAGTACCACAACTCCTCTCTCGGCACCCTGTTGTACGCTTTCTCTAAATCCACAAACACACAATGCAACTCCTTTTGACCCTTTCTATACTTCTCCATCAACATTCTTAAAGCAAATAATTCATGTGTGCTGCTCATCCTTGGCATCAAACCATACTGTTGCTCACAGATGGTCAGCTCTTCTCTCAGCATGGCTTCCACTACTCTTTCCCATAACTTCATGGTGTGACTGATAAACTTAATTCCTCTGTAGTTACTGCAGGTTTGCATATCTCTCTTATTCTCTCTCCCATTCCTCACCTTCAGGTAAAATTAAAATAACTATACAATGTCCAATACACTGTAGGGAGAAATGTTTGTGGACAACATGTGACCACAAATTTCATTTGTACTTTTATTTGATCCCATTTCACATTTACATTTACATTTACATTTGCAGCGTTTAGCAGACGCCCTTATCCAGAGCGACAGACAAAAGTGCTTTGAGTCTCTAGTAATGAATAAATCTACACTGGTACACAAGATTACAAACTTAATATAAATATAACTCTTGAATTATACAAACTTGAAAACTTGTCTTCAGTCGTCGCTTGAAGATAGTCAGGGACTCTGCTGTACGGACATCTAGGGGAAGTTATTTCCACCACCTTGGTGCCAGAACAGAGAAGAGCCTTAAAGTGTACTTACCTTTCATTCTGAGAGAAGGTGGTACCAGTCGAGCAGTGCTGGAGGATCTCAGACAGCGTGGTGCAGTGCGAGATGTGATGAGGTTTTTAAGGTAAGATAGTGCTGGTCCATTTTTGGCTTTGTAGGCAAGCATCAGTGTTTTGAATCTGATACGTGCAGCTACTGGAAGCCAGTGAAGGGAGCCCAGCAGTGGGGTGGTGTGGGAGAACTTGGGCTGATTGAACTCAAGCCGTGCAGCTGGTCATTTGCCATGGACAAATAGCATTCAGGGGAATACCTGCCAGCAGAGAGTTGCAGTAGTCGAGTCTTGAAATGACAAGAGACTGAACAAACACCTGGGCAGCCTGTGTGGACAGAAATGGTCGAATCCTTTGGATGTTATAGAGAAGAAATCGACAAGAACAAGCCACATTAGAGACAAGTGGGAAAAAGGACAGTTCATTGTCCATAGTTACCCCGAGGTTACGAGCAGTGGCTGAAGGGGAGAGCAGAGAGTCATGAAGTGTTATTTGGAGATCTTGACCTGGAGATGAATCACCTGGGATGACCAGCAGTTCTGTTTTGCTGGGGTTCAGTTTTAGTTGGTGAGCACTCATCCATGAAGATATGTCTGTCAAGCATGCCAAGATCCGAGCGGAAGCTGTGGTATCTGATGGAGGGAAAGAAAAGATTAGTTGAGTGTCATCTGCATAGCAGTGATAAGAAAACCCATGTGAGGATATGACTTCACCAATGGAGTGGGTATAGAGGGAGAAAAGGAGGGGACCAAGTACCGAGCCTTGTGGGACACCAGTGGTGAGTCTGCACGGGGCATATGTGGATCCCCTCCATGTTACCTGGTATGAGCCACCTTCCAGGTAGAAAGCAAACCATTCCCATGCTGTTCTGCAAATACCGAGGCTCTTGAGGGTTGACAAAAGTGTCTTGTGGTTGACTGTGTCAAATGCTGGTGAAAGGTCCAGGAAGATCAGTATAGATGACAGCTTGGCTGACCGAGCAGCATGCAGTTTCTCAGAAACAGACAAAAGGGCTGTCTCTGTGAAATGTGCCGCTTTGAACCCAGACTGGTTGGGATCATGGAGGTTGTTCTGTGAGAGATAAACAGACAGTTGGTTAAAAACAGTGCGTTCCAGAGATTTAGAAAGAAAGGAAAGAATTGATACCGGTCTATAGTTGTTTATGTCTGATGGATCCAGAGCAGGTTTCTTCAAGATGGGAATGACCCTTGCTTGCTTGAAGGTACTTGGTACATAGCCAGATGTTAATGACCCGTTGATGATTGTGGAGATGAAGGGCAGGAGATCTTGTGTGATAGTCTGAAGCATGGTTGAAGGGATTGGATCCAGAGGACAGGTGGTGGGGTTGCAAGATTGGATGACTTGCAGTATTTCATCTTCTGTTAAGGTTGAGAAGCTTGACAGAGACGTAGTGGATTGTCGGCTGTGTTGTGTAGTCATTGTTGGGGAGGAAGTGAAGGTCTGCTACATTTTCTTAATCTGCCACATTTAATACCCATTTGGTGTTATAATAACCAATACACTTTTGGGAAGATGTTCCACTAGATCTTGAAGTGTGGTTGTGGAGAAATGTGCTCATTTAGCCACAAGAGTGTTGGTAAAGTCAGGAGCTGATGTAGAGTAAGGAGGCCTGGGGTGCAGTCAAGGTTCCTATTCAGCCCATAGCAGGTCATTCATGATCTTCCACTTCAACCCATAGCTGGCTTTGTGCACAGTGGCATTACCATGCAGGAAAAGATTTGAGTCTCCTAGTTTACGTGAAGGGAAAAGTCTTTGTGTGTCAACTTTTCGATAACAGTTTGGGAAAGATCCACATATGACAAGAAAATGTAGGTGTGTAAATACTTTTGTCTATATGGTGTATGTAGGAACCTGTGTGTTTATGCAGTATTTTAAGTAGAATTTTATTTTGCGGTAATAGAAGTATTAAAGGAAGTCCCTTCTTTAGTCTAGGCAATAGACTCTGCTTTCTTTTGTATATAAAATGCATTTAAATGTGAAACAATGCTTTGGAAAATGTTATTAATGCATAACAGGAAGTTAAAAAATGTCTGTAACAATTACATTGGCGATATTTGACAGTAAATTTGAAATGTGAAAATTATTATAAAACAAATCAAAGACTACACATTCCTAAAAAAAAGCTAGTCATGGTTATCATAAAAACCCACCAGCTTATTTATATTTTTGGAGCATTTGTTGTGGTAGAAAACTGAAACCTTAAATAACTATTCATGTTGATATGGTAAATTCCCCCTGTCTTGTTTATTCAACATTTGCACAAAATTGTAGGTGGAAAATGGCAGGTGGAACATCATTGTTGTATATAAATTAATTTTGAATGGTTTAATTTTAATAATAAATCACAGACTGCACTGTGTCAGTTATGTCGGTGAGACACTACACGATACGGTCACAGTCAAATGTAATACTATAATTGTCAGGAATGGCACAGTTTTGTTTTCCTGCTAAATTGCTAAGATATTTATTTGTTTTCTAATATAGTGGGAAGGTAGTGAATGATAGCCAGTCAATTTATCCTCATTGTGCAAGATGTATTGTTAGTCAGGCTTGTGAATAAATGGGTTTTTGTATATTTTTATCATTTAAACTTGTTTCAACAAAAGGTGTCTAGCAAGCTGGAGAAAACAAATTGGATTACAAAACGCACATATCGCTTAAAATGAACCAAGAACATGTATTAGTTAATAGAAATACAAACACTGCAGGTGACAAAAGATGATTTATTATTTAGACTGCATTTCTGTTAGCAAGATTTATAGCCAGCTTATGACCATCAGCTTTAGTCCTGCATGGATTGTCTGAGAAAGAAAATAAATTTACTCCTGGTCCAGTGCTATGCGATTACAGCTGAGCAACCTTTTCTCCTTCTATTAGAACTTGCACTATATTGTAGCTTGCTAGCAATAGATAACTTTAATCTGTAGGTTGTCTGACATTTCTGATTTCATGAGTGAGCACAGTTATATTCACAGTGAGAGCTAAGTGACTAATGGCATAACTAAATGTCACGCTCTTGTTGAAAAGAGAAGGTTTTGCTCTTTTATTTTGTCCTCAGTTGTGACAGTCACTTTAATTCGTACAGTGCACACAACACTGTAACTCTGTAAAATTTCATATAATTTCTGACAATAATTTGCTACATTTCCATAAATCAGTAACAGAGTGTTTCTTTACAGAGTGTTACTTTACAGAGGTGCTGTATTATAAAATAATTTTTAATTTTTCAGAGTGGTTCCCTTTTGAGAAACTCGAGCTGCGTCAAGAACGATTTGGGAACGCTTCCACGTTGTCCACGCTCTGAGTCACATGTGTAATCCGTCCAATTAAAAAGTGTATATTCTGCACATATTCGACGTTTAATCGGTGCATATTCTCCGCACATTCTGTGCATATTCTACGCATATTCGGCACACATTCTCTGCACATTCCGGGCATATTTTGCGCATACTCTGCACACATTCGCAGCATATTCCCTGCACATTCCGTGCATAATCTGCGCAATCTACGCTCATTTTGCTGCGCACATTGTGCTTGCATGTCTATGCGAACGTTCTGCTCCCAGAGCTCTCGCTCTCAAGTTTGCCGAGGTGTCCAGGTCCTGGTCCAAGCCGTCTTCGGCCCACCTCTTTAGTTCCAATCCTTGTTGTACTCCAACATAGTGGGACCAAAAGAGTGTGGTTACAGCTGGCTAGGTATCTCTTCCTGGGTGTCATCGTCCCTTAAGACCCGGTCGGTGCTGTTGGGTAGGGCTTATGAACCAGTGGGTTAAGCCGCTGCATGCCTGCACACCATAACGGTGTTACGGGTGTATCAGGCTGACCTGCTGCAAGAGCTAAACATGGGCAGATTTGCCTCTTAGGGCTTACCTCTGTGGCTGTTGGCTGGTCTATGGCCACTCTAGTCTCCTCTGAGAGGCACCTATGGCTCACCCTATTGGATCCTTCAGACAGGGACAGAGCTGTGCTGCTCGACGCAGTTGAGTCCTCCCACGTTGCTTTAATGGGGCAGCTTGGCGGGTGCAGCCCCAAGAACAACCCAGCACCTCCCATCACTGGGGGGTTCAAAAGCAGAGCATCACAACTCACACTTCTTCTGCTAGGGATCCTGTGTGACGCTCTGGGCCTAAACTCGTGAAATGGCAGATCTGCAGACTGTGACTTTCAATAAGAAGGCTTTGGGCAAGAAGTCCTATCACGGGATGTTCTGGGAAAAGGCATGGTGCACTTAATTATATGATGCTTGCCCCGCCCAAGCGCCCCCAGGGACCTGGTTTGTTAATCCTGCTATGATCAGTGATTCAGGGCAGGGCCAGCTCCAGCGAGCACCCTGCTAGATTTCCGCCCGATATTGTAACGGACTTTGAGGACTTGCTGCCTCTTTGGAGGCTCCTAAAGCTGCACCATAGCTCCGGCTCTAGGTGTACCAGGTGTCAGTTTCGAGAGACTGATAACCTTAAAAGATTACCTGGTAGCCTGGGAAGCACTGCCAGACATGTATTGGTGGGTCCATTGTACTGTAGACAGAGGCTATACGATTCACTCTGGTGGGACCCGAGCAGGCTCTGGTCATGGAACAAGAGGTGAACACTCTCCTGAGGAAGGAAGCTATCTAGTTTCCAGAGACTTCTTAATTTAATGGCAGCAGCGTCCAACGTGGCTCCACTTGGCTTCCTGCACATGAGACCCTTTTAGTGGTGGCTTGGGACCCAAGGGTTCTCTTGGAGGGGCAATCTGCTTTGTTCAATCAAGGTCATGCGTGAGCCATATGTGCCTTAGATATCTAGAAAGTTCCCAGGTTCCCCTCTCAGGTCCCCAAGTTGGGAGTTCCTTGTCGTCACATTTGGTGTACGCCCGCTCCACCCAAGATCTTTGGGGTGGGCCCCATCTGCTGTGGCTCATTAACTGCCTGAAGATGCTGGCCATGCTTCTAGATTTAAAGCCTTTTCTGCCGGACCTCATGTGTTGGTCCGTTCAGACAACACCTCAGTGATCTCTTATATCAACCACCAGGGTCATCTCAATGAGGGAACAGAAGCTCTTTCAAAAGCAAGGACTAAGGCCCGGGGAATAACGACTCCACCCCTTACATGCCCCTCTAGGGCTGGACGCCATGGCTCAGGCGTGGCCTGTATGGTTTTTCCCCTATCGTGGGGATTCCAGAATTTCTGGAGAGAGTTTGCTGGGATGGAATCCATCTCCTCCTGGCAGCCCTTTTTGAACACTCTCCCTGGAAGATTCTTCTCAGGAGGAATCTTCTCTCTCAGGCAGGCACAAAAAGCGTTGGTTCCGTCCACCCTTAAAGTCTACACGTCTTTAGCATATTATGCCCCAATGGCAGGGCAATGACTGTGTAGAGACCCGCTGGTGATGCGTTTTCTTCATGGCACCTGGAGGCTGAGGCCTGTGTGAGACTTGTTGTGTTGGAGGCTCTATTCCCCTTTAAACCATTGGCTGAGGCATCCTGGTGGTTCCTCACAGTCAAGACTGTGTTTCTCCTGGTCTTAAGATAGTCGAGGAGCTTCAGGCCCTCTTTGTGGCCCCCTCATTTCTGGAGTTTACTCCAGGCATAGTCAGTGCCTTTTTCGTACCCTAGAACAGGGTAAATCCCCAAGGTGCCCTTGGTCATCCCAGGTTAGGCTCCAGGCATTCTATCCTCCTCCTTATCAGGCCCAGATTAGGAAAGGCTAAACCGTCTGTGTCTGGTGACTCTTTCCTTTGACCCAGCTGTGTTTTTACACACTAGGCAGGGACTGGTCAGTCTGGCGGTATAGGACTCTCGTTCCCAAAGTGTTGTTGACGCAGCTGGATTTCCTGAAAGTGAACGTCTCCAGGTTATGTATGCTACCCTGGTTCCCTGAGGGCACGAGACGACGAGTCTCCAGGTCACAATGCTGGCATCCCTGCAGCACTTCCTTCCTTTTTCAGAAGCTAGTGGTTCTGAAAAGGGAAGTGCATGTGATTTTTTAGCTTGTGCATGTGCTTTTATAGCTTCCTGAACGTGACATCACCCCACAGGTAATGCTTTCTTTGGATGGATTACACACGTGATTTAGAGCGTGGCCAATGCGGAAGCATTCCCAAAGCGTTGATGATGCAGCGCCTCATTTCCTCAGGGAACCAGTGTTAAATATGTAACCTGGAGACGTTTATTACTAATGAAATATCACACATTGCATTCTGGAATTGTTTTATTTTTTTATATGCCAATTTCAAGTTCTAGATGTTTCTATGTTTACCTAATACACTTTAACCTCTTTAACTTTCTTACTTTAGGATAAATTGAGGGAACTGAATTTATCCTAAAGTACTAAGGAGAATCTTCGTCAGAATAATTGAATGTTTGTGCCTGTTATAAGGATAAGTTGTCTTTGCAAGACGAATAGATAATTGATATGCTAAGACAAATTTCTTTTTTGGAGTTTAAAATTTTTAAAATTTGTGTTTCTATTCTGTTTAATCAAATAGTTTGACCTTTAAAATGCTAAACTTTTAGCACTTTTGCTAAAGTTCTGAGTACAATTTCCTTTGTTCTTAATTCTTCATCGAGTTACTGTGATATTTAATCTTCAAGCAAATGTATCTCATTTGTACAACCTGCACGGTGAATAGAGCAATTTAAAAGTCAATAAAGGACAATTTCCTGTATTTTGCTTTATTAAAATATTTTAAAATAGTTCCAACACCATTCTAGTGCAATAAAAAATGATGAAATTATATTTTTAATTTCATTTGACAAATAAGTCAGTCTAGTACAGTATGAAAAACAGTAATTACACTATTCCCCAGTACAAATACAGTGTATTCCTGTACAGTGCATACAACACAAATACTGTACATGATTTCATGATACTACAGACAGATACTGTTATTATTACTGTATATATTAGTTAATAATAAAAGGACAAATATTGGAAGTAACCAAATGTGATTGATCATCTAGTCTGCATTTCAGCTAGAGAGATTTATAGCTAGCTCAAGACCATCAGCTTCAGTTCTGCATGAATCCTTTGAGAAAGCAAATAAATTCACTTGTGGTGCTGTGTGGAACAGTGCTGAGCATTTCCAGCTAAGAAACACTTTCTCCGTTATACCAGAATTTATATTTTAGTTTGTTAGCATTAGGTAACTGTTGTTTTGTAAATTTACCCCAAAAAGATTTATAGTGAAGTTGGTATATACGGGTAACACAGAAATATTGAGGAAACAACAGAAAGCTGCAGCAGTTAATTAAATCCTTCCAATCACAAAAAGTTTTTTAGAAAAAAACATTGGAATTATTTAGACATAATGCTAGACACAAAAATCCAGTTTGTTTTTTCTCTCTGAATGTGTATCGACTAAGCACTCACAGATGGGAAATTAATCTGCAAAGGTGAAGAAATGCACCAAACATCTTATGTTACGAAATATTCTTGCATGCTTTTTGCAATTTTTGTACCAGGCACACACTTTAAGCATTTGATTGTTAAAACAGAATTGGAGTGTTTGCTAAACATTTCAAGATGTATGACATATAACCTAGAGTTTCTATTGCAAACTGAAATTTGAATGCTAAGCGTCAACTCGGTGGGTGGGATAGGTAGGTGAGTTAACATATCATATAACCCGCACTTCAAAGTCATTATTGTCGCACTTGTATCAGCTAATGACAAGGACAGACATGGAAGTTTACACCCATCCTCCTCTCTTTTCAAACCATGTCTGAACCCCTCACTTTTGCTATCCCTCCCTCCTCAATGTGCACAGATGCCAGAGTTGGGCCAAGATTCTCAGGAGGATTGCAGTAACATATTGGTTTATAATTAATGAAATTAGTGCTGTTATCTGTTGTGAAGATCCCACCACTAGCAGTAGGCACTCTAAAAAGAAGGGAGCAGTGAGAGAGAAATGTGGCATGAGGATGGGGGTGGGGGATTGGGGGGTTGGGGTTGCAATTATAAAGTGAACAGAATGCCACTAATGAGCAAATGGGTTGGACAAAAGTGAAGATGACAGAATAAAATACGGTGTATCAAGGTAAGAAGGACAAAAAATAAAGGATCCATTATAAATAAAACCAGGAGGACAAATAGATGTCAAAAAAGTGGATGTGGAGTCAGGTTTTACACATTCTCCAAATTAAAGTGGGTTTCCTCTGAGTTTTCTGGTTTCCTTTTAATGTCCAAAAATGTGCCAGTTGGATTGACTTTGAATTGACTTTATTTTTGACATTTCTCTTTTTACTTCCTTTATTTTCATTTTGATCAAAGCTATGTTGCATTGAAATGTGTTTACTACAAAGCGGTCATGTTTCAATGGTTGAAATGCATTATTTTATGCATTATATTATATAACTGAAGATCAGCTAAACAGCGGATTCTAAGGTTTGGATAGATTGTGTTTCTCAGTACTACAGCTACATAGGACCAGGGTCAAGGACACAAACACCTCACTAAATGACATGCAGCCATGTCTACTGCCTTGTTGGCCCATAGACACAACTCAAGTGTTCAACCTCAACTGCTCCTCTGGGTCACTTTAGCCATAGAGCGTAGTTCCTGTTCCACCCTGTGCTAACCACACACCCACACACACACACACACACACACACACACACACACACACACACACACACACACACACACACACACAGAGACATCGTGAAGCTAGCTGTGTGTTTATGCTTGCTTAGATATCTACAGAAACCTAAACAAATATTAAAGAACACACACAAGCACCCAGGGGGAGGTTGGTTTAGACTAGGTAAGTAAGTTGTTTTTGTTTGGAGGGTATTTATCAAGTGGCATGGCCCTCTGGTCTTGTGGCGTGCATAATGATTGATTAATGGAGGGATATTACAAAAGGTGGTTTGTTCTGGCCCTGCAGGCGCCATGTAATGCCAGAGCTCAATGCTCCTGTAATGGCCTGTTTTAGGCATGCAGTGATTAAGCACCATTTCACTCCTACCTATGTCCAGCTTCAGAGAGCATCAGTTGAATTCAGTAACTAAGGGGGTGGAGGGGTTGGGGTTTGGATTTTGTAAGGTGAGTGGAGTCATTCGATGAGATACATATCAGTTGGCGGTGATGTATATTGGGTGCCAGTGATTTGGAAGCAGTCAAACAATAGAGTAAAAGACAGTGAACGTTCATAAGTGAGTACGCTATATACATGTGCTAGAAGGCATTATTGTTGTCTGCTGGCACCTGTCCAGCTTTTCTATTTTGGACAGATGCCTAATTACGGCTGCCTGTGTTTAGGCCGCCTGCTTGCACGTGCGAGTGCTAACCTCATTGCGCACTATCTAGTCCTCGCTGTTAACTAATCCAATCAGAGCTCATTTCAAACTTCACACTGCAGCACTAATAGAATAATACCATCAGATCAGCTTTGTGCTGAGGGCGGAGGCATGTCCCTCATGCGCACACACACACACCCACACACCCACACACCCACACACACATGCACACACACCCACATAGTGAAACACCCACCCATCCACCCACATTTTACCCACAACACACACACACACACACACACACACACACACACACACACACACACACACACACACACACACACACACACACACACACACACACACATAAAATGTTCATAGTCTGACCATCTCCTTAGGCCCCCTCTCTACTCTAGCACCACAGGGCTGGCAGTAATAATTATTATGTAAATAAATACGCCGCCGGTAATCACATTCGTGCCACTGATCCAATTAGAGGGCTGATACTCATGGGCTGTATGCAGACTGGAGGCTGATAGGTAGAGCCTGTGTGTCTGTCTGGACCATTAGTGCTGGAGCCAAGCTCTCAGCTCACCTGCCCCATGCCCATCTATCTACCTAATATACACTGCTCTCTTTTGCTATAGCATCAGAATCACTCACAGGAAATTTGTTCTTCAAATAATCATTTCCTTTTCTTTATGGGACCATCATTGAACTCTTTGTTTGCTTGTTTGTTTATTTCGTCAATTTAGTAACGGTAATTAGGTGACATCTGGATTCTCAATTTTGTTTTACTTCAAACTCACTCTGATAGGGAAACATGTGACTGTAGAGTCCAACACAGAAGCCACCAGGTCAAAGAACCCTTCGAAGTTTTGGGATTTACTTAATGCACATCCTGCTATTAAAACAAATGACGAGTGACTGGATGGTGGAATTTGGCACTTCAGATGATGCAGCTCCCATGTAGAAAGTGATGTTTGGTATTTTATATTTTGGTGGTATTTGCTATTACGTATGTCTTATGCGCTAACTCTTACACTGTAGCTTGTTGCTTTTGTGTCTCTTTTTACTTATCAGTTTACTAGGACAGTTGGTTGTGCTTATTGTCCCTTTTACCTCTACATCAGGCCACTTCTGTTTACTTATGATTGGTGCGGAAAGATTCTGGTAAACATTGCATTTTGTTGTTGTTTGGGAAATTTGACGTAGCTGGAGCATCACAAGCTCTGGTGCCCTTAAACTTCTGAGAAAGAATGAGAAAATCGAGTACAAGTACATGCTTGTGTGCGAGTGAGTGTGAGAAAAAGGAACCGAGAGGAACCCAACTGAATCTTTATACAAATTTTTAAAAGAATTTGTGTTTTTTTTTTTTTTTTTTACTTCTCTACCTCTTATCCCCTTTTATTCTCTCCTTTTTTATTTTACTGTCTCCCTATTAAACAAACTCTCTTAATATTTTGGACTGGATGGCAGTTTAAATTTCATCTCACGGACACATCTTGTTTCTCTCAAGCCTTGACTGTTTTGACATTCGCTTCGATTAAATTATAAACAAGCAGGCCTCTTGATGGTGATGGTGGAGCCACTAATTTGCCTAATTGTTTGCAGTTGTCTGGGAGGCATGGGCCTAATTGGGCCAAATAAGAGAAGTGGAGAGAAGGATGCAGAGCAAGAGAGAGCGAACGAGAGAGGAGGAATAGAGTGATTATGGCTCTAAAGACTTCCTACGCCTGTTTATGCACCAGATCAGCTTCAAACACAGCCATTAGACCACAATTATAGATTTGGACAGGGAGAGGGCCTCTGGGGAACGAAGGGAGAGAGAACTCTGCCCTGGAGGGTGGGCATCCCACATTTATCCCCATTCTGATAAGTGCTGATGTTCACGATAAGGATTATCAGCTCCTTAAGAGTGGTGAGTTTGCAGGCATGTAGAAAAAAATTAGAATATCTACATGAAGAGGACTCAGGGTTTTACATTAACCAATTATCAAGTATTTCAAATAAAAAACATTGGAGCAGTCTGACCTAGTTTGCACGTCTTCCCTAGTGAAAGGGCTGTGAATGTACAGGCAAATGATTTATTCACAGATAATGGTGTGTGTTGAGTGAACAGTCACAGTTTCAGTGGTCATCTATTAGGGAGAAGTTTAACTAACGTTGTGGGCCACTGCTCCCGAAGTGTGGAAACTGATTCATCATTAACACACCAATACACAAACACACTACAACAGATGATCTACAGAGGTTCCACTGGGGGCCAATACAAATCTCAGTTACAGAGTGAATTCAACTTTAAAAATTAGAATTGGAGTTTAAATTGCAGTTGACCAAGTTACTGTTTCACCGAGAAGGATTTTAATAAAAACAGCTTGATGAAATAAACCGATATTTCTGTCTTTAATTATCAGGTTGTGAAAACAACCATAAAGCATTCAATCTTATGCAACTGACATCTTGGATGTGAAGAGTATGTGCAGAAATAATGTCATTAACTATATCAGTTATCAACATTAATATTTATTAATATATGAATCAGAAAATCTTAACATCATATGCCCAGAACTGCCAACACTTCATCTGCTTGATGATGGCCTTGTAAGAGGTGGCACGGTCCACTGCGTGTTCTCTCTTGCCCGTAGTTGGTGTGAGACTGAGAGATTTGTAGCAGATGAAAGACTACTGCCATAGCTGTGAATGCTATCAGTCCAGCCATCTTCAGACAGAGCGCTGCATGCTGGGGCTGCAGAGGAGACAGCGGCTCAATCCTATCTCCAGAGGCTATCGGCCAATGGCAGCTAGTAAAAGAGGCAGCACTGCACGCGCTCACTGGAGGCTAATTAAGCACGACGGACGGGATGGGAGGTACTGAGCGACACAGGTGAGCATACAGCTCAACCGCCCACACATGGTTATATACAAAAACACACGTGCATGCACACGCACACACACACACACACACACACACACACACACACACACACACACACAAATACACACACACACACACACACACACACACACACACACACACACACACACACACACACACACACACACACACACATTTTGTTGAAATTTGGATACAGTCATTACACTAACAAGACTGACAAGACATTCTTTCTTTATATGTATTTGTTTAATAAGGTTTTTATTAATTTATATAAATATTTTATAGAAATCAGAATTTTCTTTCATTCTTCAATGTGATATTCTTTGTCCTTGGCTCTAAACTTATTCTCCTTCCTCTTCCCTCATCTAAGATAGTTAATACTGATGGTGCTGACTGTCCTAATGACTGACACAGCCATTAACCACTACAGGGTTAAAGAGCACTGACATTTAAAGCACACACAGGCCTGGGAGCTGACTACTATCTGTCACACATTAATCCCCTCTGTAAAAAAAGGCCAGGAAGTGATAACAATTAAACCCCCCATTTTCTTAATAAGTTGAGAACATTTGTCTTAGTCGTCCATGAAGTTTTGATACTGTTAGTGAGGCATCTAAAAACAACAGCAGTTTGAATGGTTATCCTAAATAAAGCCTGATTTGTTTGTTAACCCTGATTTGCACCATTCAGACTTTATAGAACTAAAACTTACACCCAGTTTGTGTAAAAGGCATTGCTGTATAACAGGGCAAGCATTATTGAGCTGACCAAAAAAGCTGGGGTTATTCTTGGCCTTTGTTTTTTTTTTTTTTTTATGATCCTTTGCCCTGTGTGCAACTCCTTTTTTAAAACCTTTAATACCATGAAGAGGCACAATGAGCTCCAAGGCCATCATTATTCTCTATTTTTGTACAGTCGCTAGTGACCAACAATCACTGGGGCCCACAGTTTGTAAAAGGCACAATCGTCTACAACTGTCCGCATAAACGTGGCCTTGCAGGCGATGTTCGGCTGCTATACATAGATGGGAAACCTGAAAGCCCCCAAAACCATCATTCCATAGTGGCTTGGTTAGATGGTTCGAGGCTATGGAGGAAAGCTGGGGAGAGTTCTGGGGCTGCTTTGTCAGCTTGGGATGGTGCTGTTGGAAGAGACCTATTATGTGACAACTTGCCATTGGATGTCCAGCACTGTGTGTGTAGAGATATTTGTTTCACAATGCGCAGAGGTTGTAAGGGTGTTGTTTTTTGTGTGTTTGTCTGTGAGGATGATTTTAAATGGTATGTGTGGAAGAATAAATGCAATGCAAATGCCACTCCCTGTTTTGCCCAGAGTCTGGTGTATAACAGGCAGAAATCTATATTCCAGCATCCAAGACATCAGATTTGTGAGTTTCATTTCTTCAATATCTTAAATATTTATTAATAATGAACATGTCATTTCTGTAAAGTAAATCTTTATAAGAGTTTGTTTATCTTGGCTGAGAGCGTATGCTTTAAGTTTAATATCTGATAGAGAATGAGAGGATCTGATGAGTGAGAGAGTGAGAGAGTGACACGACCGGTGATTCTTTAATATGTCCACCAGTGCAGAGCCAATAAGTGACACCATTTAAGTCCTCGCAGTCACGTCCAGCAGTTAATACCTAGAGAGGGGACAGGTTTAGGGACTGTCATGTCCAACAGGGTCAATCATTCATGGAATGTGTGTCACTGCGTGCAAAAGGCTGAATTAGGGCTGATTAATATTTATAGAGAATAATGAAAGAACTGAAGAGTTTTGTGTTTTCTTCACTTCTGGTACATATACCACTGGTTTTGATAAATGAAGCTTTTGACATACTTACCACAAGGCCATAACATCTGAGCTTACAAGCTGAGCTCAAGGTCATAACATCTGAGCTTACAAGTTCTCTGTTTTCAGGAACCTGCAAGATTCTTATGTTTTATTTTTTATTTTTAATGAATGTGCCTCTAGAAATAACTAGAAAGTAATTTTTTGCCTTGCTTTTTCTTCATAACAGTACATGTTGTCAAAAGGCATCAGTAGTGGGCAGAGTGGTGTAGGTGCCTCAAGACCCCCTCAGGCACCCCAGCCCTACACACCTGTCACCATGCCCACGCATGCCGAAGGCAGAAGCACTGAAGGCATTAAAGTGGTGTCATGTGGGTGGAATCGCTGTTCAACCAGTTAACAACCCTGAGTAACTTACTAAACCTTTATAACAGATGTATATAATAATACTATATTGAATTGATGTCATGAGAACATTACAAGTGTATAATGTTATATACTGTAAATTTGTTAGTCACATGAGACTAAATGAGATTAAATTAATAATTACACCATAACCCTAAGTGAAGGTCCACCACAATGCCTGAACAACATCATGAAGTTTGCTAATGTGAAAAGAGTACTCCATCACCAATGTGAGAAGAGTACTCCATTGGACCCAAATAAACTATTAAATTACAGACCCATTTTTAACCTTCCGTTTATGTCTAAGAATTTAGAAAAGATTGTGTCTGCCCAGTTATGCTCCTTCTTACAAGAAAACAATATCTTTGAAGAATTTCAGTCGGGTTTCCAGCCCCATCATAGCACAGAAACTGCGCTAGTTAAAATCACAAATGACCTGTTTTTAGCTTTGAACCAAGGCTACATCTCTTTGTTAGTTTTACTAGATCTCAGTGCTGCGTTCGACACATGGCTTTCTTCTAAATCGCTTACAGAATAATATAGGCATTCAGGGACAGGAATAAAGTTGGTTTAAATCCTGTCTGTCTGATCGTTACCATTTTGTAGATTTAAATAAAGAACTATCCAGGCTAAGTAAACGCAAAGGTTAGTTTTAGGACCCTTGCTTTTCACAATGTACATGCTTAATATGTATATATATTTCTATTAATACATTCTGATTGCATTAAGATGGATGTACTGTAACTACTAGTTCAACAGTAAAAGACCTGAGAGTTATTTTAGAATTTTTTTTTTTGAAAATCATATCACACATTAGAAAAACAGCCTTCTTCTACCTCAGAAATATTGCTTACCTAAGAAACATGTCTATATCTGTTGCAGAGAAGCTTGTCCATGCATTCAGGACCTCCAGACTGTAATGCATTACTAGGTGCTTGTCCTGCATCATTAATAAACAAGCTACAGTTAGTCAAGAAAGAAGCAGCCAAAGTTCTCACAAGGTCAAGAAAATATCAACACATAACCCCAGTCTTATCATCCCTACACTGGTTACCTTTTAAGTTTGGAATTTAATACGAACTATTGCTACTTACTTACAAAGCCCTTAATGGTTTAGCTTTAATGTATCTATCCAGTCTTCTAACATGCTACTATCTGTCACACTCTTTGAAATCTCAAAACTCTGGACTTCTAGTAGTTCCAAGAATAGCAAAGTCCACTAAAGGTGTTTGTGCTCCAGAACATCTGATCAAATGCACATTATCAACTTGTGCTTGTTATATTATGAACAGCAGCTATGCTAATTCCTCTCCACTGCTTCTCTTTCTCTACCCATCCTGAGGCATCCCGAGGTTGCAGCAGCTCCAGTTGTGTCCCACCTCATGAAGATAATGGACCTTCAAAAAGTAGATGCTGACCCTGCAAACATCCCGAAGCATCTAGAGACATACCAGCACCATTTGGATCCCACTTGATTTAAGAGTTTAAACATTGGACCTCTTTGAACGTTTAAAGGCTCTGGCATGTAGGAGTTGGTGTTGGATCTATGATGATCTCAGATGTTGAGCTATTTTATGAGTTGCTCAGTAGCTCCTGGTTCCCCAATAACAACTGTCTGTATATCACTATAGAAAGGACATTACACATAATCACATAATCCGGTGCTCATGGTAGTTCTCACTCTCTGAGGTTTTGCATTGTTTTACAAAATTTATTATCACACTCTTGATATCACCCAAATGAGGATGGTTTCTCCTTTTAAGCCTGGTTCCTCTCAAGGTCTCTTCCTCATACTATCTAAGCTATTTTTTCTTCGCCACAGTCACCACAGTCTGTTCATCAGGTAAAAAAAACCACACATAATTCCCTTAAATTCTTAAATTCTGTAAAGTGCCATAGAAATGAATTTGAACTTGAAATTGAAAATGTAACTTAATGTTCTGTTTTTTATGGGAAAAAAAATTTAATTTCCCCTGATGTATTTTTCACGTAAGAATGTGTTATGAGTTATTCTGGGATAAGAAATGCAGACAGCAATATATTTTTAATCACAGGATCTGTTTGCTTTCTTATTGAATATACTGCTTATTGCTATAAACTGATTGAATTAGACAAATGAAGTACAATGTACCACTTTTTTGGTGGAAATAATCTGTTTGTCGGATACCCGAACCACCGGCAAGGACCTTTTTGTTTATGTATTTAAGACTCCGTAAGTGGTTACATTTGAGGGCTACGTTGGTTGCTTTGAGACACATCTAATTTTGGTAACACAGAATAAGTCTTCTTGTGCACGCCAAAAGCTATTTCTTATTTAGTCGTGATGCTAATTGAGAGCACCAATCAAATGAGGACAATTATAATGGTTTTGCTTCGGTAGGGTAATTGAATGTTTGCTCATGAGTGCTTATTGTGTGTGCGTGTGTGTGCGTGTGTGTGTGTGTGTGTGTGTGTGTGTGTGTGTGTGTGTGTGTTCATGTGAGTGTTGCTGTTTAGTGCATTAATGTCGGCGTACGACACTCTGATACAGGCCAGTGACAGATGCCCTGCTTTAGCCTGGTGTCCCCAGGGAGGCCATCACCACAGCTCACATTTCTCTCCATCTCAGTCTGTCAGGTTTACGACCTTAATTGAGTGCACTAGCTGAGCTACTTATCCGAGAACAGGGATTCATAATGCTCATTTATTGCCACAGTTTATATTCAGAAATGTTTTCAGTTTGTAGGATGCAGATAACTAAACTGCATTAACCTGTTAATGTCCAGTATTGGTTTATTATATGTGTTAGTGATAAGATCTTGTATTCTAATCACCATTTAAAGATTCAAAAACTGCAGCTATTAAAGTAAAGCCTGTGGAAATCTGAAATATGGAAACATCACATCGGATTGAATGACCTGGAGGCTAAATGAAAGAGAGGCAAGAGCACATGAAGGAGAGCGAGTGCTCTGGGTATTAGCTTGTTTATCAGTGTGTGTATTAATGTGCGCGAGAAAGATGAGGGGGTGTGCAGCGCGACAGTGCCAACGGGAGACCACAGGTGTGTTTTTGCGCTCCACCCCACTGAATTCTGGGTAATAGCTGGCATTGGTGCACCTGCGTCCCTTGCCGCCCCCTTACTCTCACCTCTAATGGCCCCTAATCATGCTGCCATCAGGCCTTAATACCCCAGCAGCAGTGCCCTGGCAGCTGCCCCTACTCCCCCGCCAGAACGCTGTCAATCTCCCTTCATGCTCACCGTCCATCACCGTTTCATGAAATACATCAGACAAATAACTGTTTGCTGTTTGGCATAAAGGAAAAAAAACCTAAACATCATGTAAAATGCAGAATAGGTTTAGTTTATATATGTATATATTTTTAGAAAACATTAAATCTTAAAAAAACAAACAAACAGGTAATATAATAGGTAAACTAAACCATATTTTGTAGTCAAAAAGGACACAGACACAGATAATAAAACCTACACATGAATCAGCTGTCAGTATTACTCAAATAACTTACACACAATGGAACATCTAAAACTGAATGCTGCAACAACAATGCCTTTTGTTGTATCCCCTTAAACCCTTTAGCCAAAAAGACCGCTTTAATTAAGAACCCTTCTTTACATGCACTTTTCTGTGGTTTAAAATTATTAATAGATCCAGATTATTCTTTATAATGGACCTGAAAGTTGCTTTTTATACAGCTACAGTACATTGCGGCAAAAATAAATATAATTTATCTTTAATAACTAAATAATTCTGCTCAGGGTTGCAGGATACGTTTAAATTGCAGAAAACACACCCAAACAAGCACATACACAATTTTGTATATTCATTCCCATCTAGATAAAGTTTAAAGTAGCCAGTCCACATACTGAAATGGTTTAAGTAGATGGGAAGAAATTCACACAGACATAGATAGAACATGCAAACGACTGAATATCACTATTACAAGATTTGGAATCGAATGTCCCAAACTAAAGAAAAGATAAATGTAGTTAAATGAATTCCAACAGTAAACTGTAGTTTTTCTTAATCAATTGAATTAGATTTAAATGTTTTCACAGATCAGAAATTACACAATAAAGAGTACAAAAGGCAAGTGCAACATAAAATGCGGAGGTAAAAGTAATGTTTGCATAAACAAACAAATAAATAGCAGAACTCTTTATTGAATTGTACAGTATGGTATTATTTTGGCAGATAGCAATGAATAATGATGCATGAAGATATAATAAAGTGGTAAAGTGCTGTCTGTGCACATCAGATAAAAAATAAATTTGCAGCAATGTGCAGTTATAGCATACATTTGATCAAAACAACTAGAGCACACTGGAAGAGGTATCAGTGCCTGTCCCTGATGTCTAGTTGTGAATGACATCTACAAGCTATTACAGAACATGTACAAACCACTTCCTACTGAGTGCAAGAGAACTGCATGCAGATGTTTTGTAGAATATAATGTCACCCTGCCTCTATCTATAAAGAGCGTAAAGACAATGGAGAAAGACAGAATGACTGATGTTGGGTCAATTGATATGTCGAGTGAGATGAGAATTCATCATCCATAAAACAAACTGCATGGTCCTTTCACTCTGGGTGGTCTGGCATGGCCACAGTGCCAGAACAAGGCTTGACTTGCAGCTAGCAGCTAACAGACGCAGCAGCAGTTATTGCCAGCACTTTGGTTTTATATCAAAACCCTTACAGCTCTTTTAATACCCATGCTGGATGTTAAAAAACACCCGGCTTAATGATTTCCAGCTTCAAACCTGGAGGGGAGAAAGGGTTAAAACAAGCCAATTGAGCGAATAATAAGTTCAATTAGGAGATTGGGGACTGGCACTGAATGAAAACCAGAGGACACCACTGCAAGCTGTTTAAAAAAAAAAAAGAAGGAAGGAAGCTATGGCAGGTGGCCAGGGACTTTGAATAAAGCGAGACTTTATGTTGAGGATATGTGGTTGTATGGAGGCAGTATAGGACTACAGAGGGTAAAAAGCAGCCAGTCATGTGATCATGGGCTTTGTCCGTAATATATTAAGCACTTTTCAAATACAAAAGTAATAGTAAAAACTATTTGGACTGAAATAGTTATAATAAAGATTTAATGAATAATCAGTTCACCGAAAAAAACAATGTAAGTAGCTGACTAACCAACATAGGTGCAGCCCAAATTAGTATTTATCTTTTTAGGGTAAATCTGTAAATGTTATATCTTGCAGATTTCAAAAGTTTTTTTTTTATATACATGTGGTTTTATGAAATCCAAAAATATGTGATAAAAAGCTTATTTTGAAGATGGGGGCAGTGACCAGTGATGTTTAGTTGCCTACACAATTTTGATGGTTTATTTGATCTTCTTCAGCAAATATTTACAAAAGGATGTATCATTACTGATCATTTCCAGTAACTTAGTTCCAAATGGACAATTTTTTTCCTATTATGGTTTGTTTTGGTTTCTTTTTATGAACCAGAGTTTGGTTCTTGTGGCCACACCACTCGACATAGTCTCTTTGCGATAGACAACATTGCATTGTTCTAGAGACGACCGCTGTGCTTTTTTTGAACTTTTTAAAATACACTTGGTAAAATGTCAGTTGTTATGCTTTGCTTTATCCGTAACCAGTTAAATTAGCGTTTTTGATCTATCAGAGATTGACTCAAAGCATGAAGTACAAGATCCAGAGTCACACAACTGATCCATTGATGCACTTTATTTAAATGACAGCAATTTAAGAAAAAAACTAAACAAAACATTAAGACACACAAAAACAAAGAGCCAAATAATGCACATAATTTATTATCACTTAGTGATAATGATGGTCCATTTGATTGAGGAAAATTACCAATCCTGGAGTGGCAAACCTGATTCACATTGTAGTTAATGAGGATAAACAGCTTATCTCCAAAGCAAGCAGACAGAGCCTTGTGCTTAGTTAAAGCGCACCAAATGAAAAAAAAGGGGGAGTGAAAACCATGCACATCATTTTGCAGTTTATCCATTAGTCCAAGGAATGAAAAAAAAAAAAGAGAAAAAATCTTTGAAAGTAATCTTTAAGTGCTACATTAGAAATGAAGGGTTAAAACCGAATGTGATATGGTGTGTTCATGTATACATTTTTGTGTGTATTGTTGATAATCATACAAATAAATGTAATCTGTATTCCTATCACTGGATTTATTTCTTATTGATTCTTGTCCTTTTTGCCTCGTTCTGTTCTGCTAATTAAAAAAAAAAAAACGAAGAGGTTTCATGCTCTGTCTAGGAACCACTTGTTTCCCCACACGGGGACATGATCGCTTCCAATTACCCCTGCCAGCACAGCATGAGTGAAAGTGATTGTCTCTTGCCTGGTGAAGGAGAAAATGAGACAGAATGCTAAAAACTGAAAAGGTAAAGACGAGACTCCTGTCATGGAAGAGATGAATAATTGGCGAGTGACCCTCACCTATCGCTCATCAGGGAATCCGCGAATCCTTTTTGTTTTCTCACTTAGCGCAAACTCTGTATAGGACAGGGAGGAGGAGGAGATGATGAAGGAGCTGAGTGAGTGGGAGGCCACCCCTGCAGCAGGTTAAACACCAGTCTAGCACTGCACACACTTGTCTCACAAGGACTGTAGATAATTTAGAAGCAGTGCAGAGACGGACTCATCAAAGCTGCTTGTTTCAGACTTCTCTGAGCGCTGCAGGGGGCAGGGCCACAAGACGGTGAGGGATAATAATGGTAGGGGTGGGCTTTGGCCTCCTACGGCTAAAGCTGATTGACAAGCTTAATTAAGGTTTAGATCCACCTGACAATCAGTACTCTGTTATTAGACACCCTTATCAGAGCCTGCAAATATCTGACATTTTAAATAAGAGATTCAAAATAAGTCTTAGTCTCACCATTCCAGGGCTGCTGTCAAATTTAACATCTCCAGATGTCACAAAACAAGTAACTTCTTTTAAAACTTTTTTTTTGAATATGTGGGCCATTTCATTAAGAATACAGTATAAAAAAATCTGTATTAAATGTTGACAGGATATGTTTTGCACAAAGATATTCAAGCTGGAAAAAGCTTGACAGTGATTTTTTTTAGAAAACATGGTATATTTTATCCACCAGCAGCAATAAAAAATAAAAGATTCTTCTATACAGCTTAGTATATACAGCAAGTGTATATAACTTTTACATTTCATGAATGATCACTCATATTAAGTTATATAAAAAAATTAGGAGATGAATTTAAACCTGGATCAATGAGACAAGACCACGTAAAATGACTCTAAAATCTTTCACACTATTTTACCAGTATATAACAGAAGTACCAAACCATCATGTTAAAAACAGGAAAAGCTATAAAGGCCATATTAAGATGTGCTGGTTAGTGGTTAAAAATCATTGACTAGGAGATACACACTGTGAGGTAATCAAAAAAAGGACAGCAGTGGTCTAAAACACCACACATTATACTATATCCTTTTTGTGTCACAGTTTGCTCAGTGTGAAATGCAACAGGTTTGGCATGGCTGCTCAGCGTGCCCCAATATTTCTATTTGAATTCTTCTCACCCCTGCATATGTTTTAATAGACATCCCCTGCCCTGGTAGGTCTCTGAATGAATAATACAACAAAAAATATAAGCCAGACATAGTCAGATGTAGATGCTTCATACCCAAGAAGTCGATCACTAGTAAGTAAGGAATGATAATGGTTTATGCATTAACAAATATGCTGTAACAAATATTCTGTAGTGTTTGCTGTAAGGTTTAATAATTTTTTTACAACTGTTTAAAATTTGTACTGTGTGCTAATAAATGTCTTAATGATATTGTTAATGCGAGTGAATGTTTTGCAGTGGAGACTTTTGTTAGGATTTTTCACATCAAAGACATATAAAAAAAAATGCTGTCATTTGTAATAGATAAAACATCTACATAAAACATCACCTCATGAACAAAACAGTTTAAAAGGTCAGTGTAAGTTTTACAATGATTATTACTCTGTAATCCAGAAATGAGCAGGTAGCAGCTGATTCTCAAACGCAAATCAGGACCCTGGATCCAAGATTTTGCTGTAGTATCCACAGAGGCTTTGTCACAGAGAAGCCGTGTTGCTTTGTACACAAGTCCATTTCCCGAGATGTGAATTTAAACACGATTCCATTCAGGATACAGAGTTTTTAACTGGCTCAATAAATGGATTGTCGATATTTCTTTAAAAAGAAAGTATATTTTCATATGCTTTGTCTTATTTTTGGGTTTAACTCACCTACTGCCATTTTTCTTTGGGAAAAGAATGGAGTGTAGATTAAAAGGGTAGTACACAATATCACAGGGTTCACTCAGTTTCTTCAGTAACTGCTTCTAATTCTCACTGGTTTGGCAGTGTTCCCCTCTTTTATAAAGTCTTTCATTATTAAAACAACAGCTCTGAGCCAAAAGCTGATATTAGACCATGAAAAAAAATCTAACCAAAAATATAAACAGCAATGACTGAAAGAACAACCATAATAACAATAATAAGGCCAACAACAATAATAATAAATGTAGATATTGATAGCAATAAATAGAGATGTGGAGTGTGGGGGTAGGTGGTACTATGTGTGCCAATATGAGAAAGGGTCATAAGACATAAAGGATGAGAGGAATAGGTGTAGTCCCACATATAAAAAAAATAAAGTTGACTGTTGCTGGACACATACTTAACGCTCCTCAACTTGGCCAAAAACAGGACAAGGCAGTCAGACTACACTCTCCTCTGTCAATAAATTGTCTATAGCAGTCAATAGACACCTACATATGGGTTTTCTCAATGCTTGCTAGCCATTCTGAAGTGCAAACAGAGTATGAAGAGACATAGTGACAAGATGTCTCGTGTACATGTTTTTATACGAAACACAATTCATTAAATTTAAACTGACAGAGGTGTTGAGAGAAGTCCATGCATGGGTACATGGGTACCAGTCTGGTGGTTTGTCCCACCACATTGGACTATATGGAATGATGTGGTTGTTTGTAGGAGACATGGCTCTAACTTCAAAGGGGAGGCAAGCTAACTCTGGACATTTCAGTAGACCACATGTATTTACAGTGGAATCAGTGAGCAAGGCTGATGTATACACCAGAGTCCTCAGCACTACCTCTAACCCACCCACCCATCTATTCAACCACCTAAATGGCCAAACACAGCCACCTCTTAGAGATATTAAGAATTCCCCATCACAGATGGGAGGAAGAAAGAAGCCGCAGACACCCACCAGGCTCTTTGATCAGTAAAGTAAAGATGCTTGGGTTCCTGCAGCTGTCCATAGATCATCTAAAACTTATCTAAATCTCAATCACTCTCATTACTCTGAATGATGTAGAGGTGGGAAGGGTGGGACAATGGTTTCTAATGATCCCCTGTCTTGTATATTAGGAATTAAGGAGTTATTTTTATTTAATTTTCTTTAATTGACATGATGGACTTGGGGAGAAAAAGCACTGGCTTAGCATTTTCCTACTATGACTTACTGGTATCTTAACTTAAAACCATAAGTAAAAGTGAACATGTCAGATTAGGGCAAGGTGATTTTGGGTCACTAACCTAAATTTTCCTTCATGTTGACACAATGTATCTGATCAGTATCTGATGCCAATTAAACTGTCGCTATAACAACGAATCCCTTGTTTAAACTATTTTTCTTGTAACACATTTTGTTTCTATAATTAATATTAAACCATACACTTGTCCTTTTTTTTTTAATTAAATCTTCATTTGACCCTGTGCCGGATACTTTTAGTCTGCTTTTACTGTTCCACTTGTTCCACCTTCCACTATCCTCTTCCCAAAGTGCCCCCTTTTCCCCAGGTCAGAATGGTTTATCTCTGATACTCCTGGTCTCGTGGGCTGGGGGATGAACTGGAGGAAGGCATGGAGCTAGGCCGGACTGACCCTAGAGAGGGAACTTTGTCTTTGCCGTCTTCTTGGCCCGAGGTGGAAGATGGTGTGGAGGAAGGGGCGACTGCTCCTGCTGAGGCGCCTTCTTGTCCACTGTAAATTTCCTCATGACCATCTTCACTAGACTCTGCATCCTCTGAGCCAGAGAGAAGCTCTTCATCTCGATACTCAGCAACATCAACCCCACTACCCTCAGATCCCAGCTCCTTAAGTCGGCCATGGTGCTTCACATGGTAGCGCTGGTTCTGGAAGAACTTGACAATTGTGTGCTTGGGCAGGTCCAGCTGAGCTGAAAGGGTGTGGATGGCTTCCTGATCAGGGTACAGGCCTACATCCTGGATAAAACTTTGCAATATGCCCAGGGCTTCCAGTGAGATCTTAGTGCGGGAGCGGGGTTTTTTGGCAACACTATTGCTTCCTCCAGTGTTGACACTACCAGCACCAGCCTGAAGACTGTCTTCCATTCCAGAGCCTGGCACTGAGTCCTCACGCATGGGAGAGTGGTCCTTTAATGGTGGCACAGGCTGTCTGTGGAGAACCTGATAAGAATAGACCAAAGATCAGGTTAGAGAGTTCAGTTAAGGAGGAAAATGAATAATGAGTAAAGTAGTGCACCAGAGTACAAAGGTTTCCATCACTGAATATTCATCCTTTGTCCATAGAGCTCTTGATCAGGATGCCCAGTCACCTCTAGTAAATATCCAACCACACTGTTTTGGGTTATGACTGTTTAACCAAGAGTACTACACAAAAAACATGGAACGTTGTCACCCACACATATTAATTTCAAACATCTGGATTAAATGGAGATTATATGAGCAAAGGCAAAAGGGTCATAGGTATGATTGTTTTTTTTTTTTTCAAAATATGTACAAAATTTAGTGGAGTGAATGCAAGAATGCAAATGGAACAGAGAAAGAAAAGGTGTGGCAAATAGTGTTATTGACATTAATAGTAAAGTGATAGAGGTGAAAAAGCAACTTGCGTTCTAAAACTTTAGAAGGTGTAGCATGTCACAGCAGAACTATCAAAAACTATGGCGCTGTCCTGCTGAGTTTATGACCAGGGTGGGGTGCCCACTGCCTTTGCGCTGGAATGCTAAGCTATAAATCTGCGGTGCATTAAAATTAAAGGACCTACATAAAGATAATAGTCATTCACTCTCCCTCTCTCTTTTTCTCTCTTGCTTGCTCTCTCCACTCAATAATAACAGGGTATTTTTTTTTAAATAATACTGAGGGCAGGCCAGACCACAGAATTGCTCCGATTTCACTTGTGGGGGCTTTCTGGGGTTAGTGTTTTACAGGAAGTGTGTATGTTTGTCTTTTTTTTCCTCAGCTCTTTTGCTCTATGTTATATTATTTTTGATGTCTCTGAGAAACAAAGTGAGACCACAAAAAAAGTTAAGCAACTGGGATGGGAGTGGGGCCGAGACACACAAACATTAAAACCAGCCACATGATATAACACTGATATCTGTGTGTTGGCCTACCTTGGAGACCACACACAGTACAGTGCTCAATTGCAACACACAAACATACACACATACACACCCTACCCACTCAACCACACACTGACCCCACAAACTAATACGCATCGACTTTTCCTGTACTTTAATTTTGTAGTGAATTTCTTATGAATCATTACTTTTCAAACTCTATTTCTCAAGCACTAATACACGCACACACAGAGGACCTGTTTTTATGCTATAGCCTGTTCTAAAGTGTGGCAGAAGATAAGCAAAAATATATGAAATGCGCTAGTTCAAGTCCCAACTCTCTTGCTTAAGGAGTTACCCTGGGTCTCCAATCAAACATACTCTACCCATATTTTTTGCCACTGATCCAAGAGGCTACTCCACTCTGCTAAAGGAGTAGGACACTAATGAAGAGACCTAAAGCCAAACCAGAAGAATGACTCCATCTTCAAATCAGCCTTAACACCGTTAAAACCATGAAGTCAGTCACTCCTTCATTCCTTCTAGTTCCCTCCGTCCACTTCATTTACTACTCCCACTACAGCTCCCCGACCACAGCGTCTACTTTGGACATGCACATTCTGCCCTCATGCACTTATGGCATAATTCAATATTAAATCTTATCCATTCTCTGCGTTTTTTAATTGCAACCAGGGACTGGCCGGTGAGTTCACCGAGTTAAGGAAAGAAGCTTTTTTTTCTTAAATCAGTGCAAATTACATCACAGGGGTATGAAAAATTAGGGTATAATATGAAAGATTTAGCTGACTCTTAATGAGGATTGGGGTGGTGGGGAATTTGTCTAGTCACTGGAGACACTGCTAACACATCTTGACATTAAATATTTAATGATCTGAAGACATTTTACTGTTAGTTTCCTTTTGCATGACTTCACCTACCTCAATTATAGGCATGCATTATAATTTCTGTTTTAGTTTTTCCCATGTTGCAATTCCTTGGGAGTAGATGAGTTACTGAGTGTGTGTTTGTGTGTGTATATATGTATGTATGTGTGTGAGAGACTGAGAGAGAGAGAGGCTGAGAGAGAGCAAGAGAGAGAGGGAGAGAGAGAGAGAGAGAAAGAGAGAGAGAGAGAGAGAGAGAGAGAGAGAGAGAGAGAGAGAGAGAGAGAGAGAGAGCACATGCTTTGTACTTGTCTGTACAAGTCAGTATATACTACAAATATGTGTACACAAAACACAATGCATTCCATTGTTAGTTCAGTAACCACTTTATTTATAAAGTAAATAAAATCAATAGAATCATAGATTGTCTAATCTGATCCCCTAAAATATTGAGTGAAAAGGGTAAATTGTTTTGTGCTTTAAGAATCTGATCCCTTCCATCAGTCAGTCAGGGTGTCAGGACACATGGCAGGGTCAGGGAGTGTACTACATTGCAGCATACAATTTAGCAAAAAACAAAAGAAACAATTATTCAGAAGGAAAGACGTGCCAAATGAACAGTGGGGCACTTATGCCCATGAGCACATGTGCCCACATGGAAGTGCTATGGCACTTAGCAGGTGTGTATTATGTGTATCACATGCCATATGCTCTACAGTGAAGTTATGAATTAATCTGGAATGCAATACATTCATGTGACAGACTCAATCAAACGTTATGCAAAGACAAGTGCTATGGTGTATTTTCATAACTGTGGTGTGCAGAATCTGGGGGGATAGCTGTCAAATAATCTTAGTCACTATAAACAAAAAAACCCTGAATTACAGGACTCATAGTGCACTGTGTAAAACCTGTGTCTCTGTGTTCACATAGGTACACATGCATGATGTGTAGGTACACAATGTGTACATATTTGAGGGCTCAAGCAGCTGGGACACATGTGTGGTCTGTGGTGACAGGCTGGCTGGAGCCAAGGGGATGCTGGGTATTTTGATCTGTGGAGGGACCCTCATTACTGTGTCAAGAAAACATCAGTAGGACAGACACCCACAAGCACATGCATACACAATCACACAAACAGACAGAGAGTGGCAGGAACAGACAGACAGAGAAACCGACAGACAGGCAAAGCTGTGCCTGTTCTGACTGTTGTCAACATAACCTTTTAAAATTTGTGCTGACAGTGAATTAAAAATACAAACCCTAATTTATCTGCTTAAACTCATTGTGGTCACTGACTTCTTTTTTTAAAAAGGCTGATTCAGATCTAAAAGCATAGCCTTTGTCCTGGGAAAAAGTAATGTGCAAAAAGAATGAGCACAACTGTTCTGAGTACAGCTCTTTGATTCCTGTGTGCTGTATTTTTAGCTGTCTCTGTCCTCTGTGTGGTGGCTTGTCTGGGCTCTGTGTCAGAAGAGACCTGGAATGTGTTAATGGAGCAACCACAGTTTCCTTCCTGCGATGAGCATTTAATAACAGACGAAAAGCATAAAGAGTTAGAAATGGAATGCTGAGAGACTTTAAGGGAGACTTCAAGTATTATTGTAAACGTTGAACCCTAAACATGAGGACTTCTATTAACCGAGGACACTATCAACAATGAGTGCTGAAACAAGTGACCACTTTTATGCCTTTATCACACACTGAAAGGTGAATGCAATAATTGTACCATATTCTAGAATAAAGTTCTAGAAAAATAGAACAATAAATATTATGCATTATTGAATATGATGGATGGGAAAGGGATTATGCCGAGTTTGTTCAACGTCCATCGTAAAAAAAAAAAAGGAAATGCTTGGAGATACAGGTTGCAGGCTTCTTATTCTAAAACTGTCAGTCCCTTTATAGTCAATATTCTGTAATAGCTAATGGTCAAAGCCACAGAGCAATAACTACATTCACTCACTACTGTGAATTCCCATGAGTCACCTTACATGTATGTGTGTGTATAATCATGTATACGTGTGTATACATCTGTGTGTGTGTTTTGTCTCTTCCCGCCATTAATAATATCAGGGCTGTGGTGGTACTGTCTGTCAGGGTGTGTCTTAATGGGGCATTTCCTACTGCGCCCAAAACACATAAATAAGTACAACCACACACACACACACACACACACACACACACACACACACGCGCACGCAAATATACACTGCTTCAACCGCTACCATAAAAAGAACCCAAGCTGGAGAAAAAAGAAAAAAGGACAAAAACAGAAAATAGGAGAATATTTCAGTAGGCTATATAATGCATTAAGCGGTACTGGAAGAATATGAGGTGTTTGGGTATAAATAGATTTATGTGTGTAGCATTTTATCTTTGCATGCATTTACACAGAATATAAATGGGAGGTGCATGTGTGTAGGTGCAAATTTTGACTGTGCTCAGTGTATACTGTAATGACCCTGGCTGGAGGAGGGGAAAGTCCATTTAATCAGTGCTGTATTTGGAGCTATTTGTGTGTGTGTGTGTGTGTGTGTGTGTGTGTGTGTGTGTGTGTGTGTGTGTGTCTGTGTGTGATTAAAGGGGGCTGGATGTATTAGGTTATTAGAGGTTGGCAGCGACCCTGCATCAGAGGCCTTGATATTAAAACAAAAGCTCCAAAGATGTGTGTGCAACCACACAATGAAACCCAATCACAATGACCCCTTTTTCCTTCCACAGCAGCAATAAAAAATATGGAAAAATATCATAAATCACAAACCATTTAGGGAAAATTTGCACAATAAATCTTTAATAAATCTGAGTTTTCTTGATCTCATAACATGATTTATGAATAATCCCATGCTTCTATCAAGTCCACAACCCCAAGAGAAAACCTCAGCAATTAAAAGTTTGAAAAGCTTCAATTGAGCAAAATGAATGCAAAAAGACTTTTGACCCAGACTCACCTGAGGGTCTGAGGGCAGATGAAGTACAGTGTGCAGACGTTCACTGTGGTGGTGGCGGGACTCCTCCTCATATACCAGGTCTCGGTCTCCCTGGGGCAGGGTGAGGAACCGCCGGATTGTACATAAGTTCTCCCATAGTGTGCGGTTCTCTGGACTTGGACTCTCCTTCCAACGGAGCAACTCACAAAGCCAACCCTGACAAAGAAAAAGAAATAGATGTATTATAAGTAGTTAAATAGAAAGAGAGAGAGAGAGAGTGTGAAAAAAAGAGAGAAAGAGAAATGAGAATATGTGAAAGAGAGTGTGAAATGGAGAGATATGATTATCTCTGCTAGACTAGGCCAGTTTTTGATACCAGCTGTTGTGGGCAGCCAACCTCTACCAGCACCCTGTGTTAATAACCTGATCATAACTCTCTCTTTTTCCTTTTCTCTCTCTCTCTCTCTCTCTCTCTCTCTCTCTCTCTCTCTCTCTCTCTCTCTCTCTCTCTCTCTCTCTCCTCTTTTCTTTCTCTCTCTCTCGCCCTCTCTATATCTCTCTAGCTCCCCTTTTCTCCAGGCCCTCTTGGCCAGCTGCAGCAGATGGGTGCGTTCAGCCGTGACCCCCCAACCGACCCCAGACCTGTGGGACCCAACCGCATCTGTCGCACGCGTACACAAACTTGCACACATACACTAGCACAACACTGCTTTACACACACTCCACACACATTTTAGAAGCAGGGTGGTCACACCTGCAAATTCACACACAGCGTGCTAACGGTGCTTGTCTGAATGGGTCGGTACAGCACTGTCGTCACTCAGACAATTTCATGGCAAAAATTAGGCGCAGCTGGGCGCAGTATCAGATTTGACTAAATCAATTATCTCTCTTTGCTCTCAAATGGGAAAGGGACTCGCAAACGGTCCAGCAGGTTTTCCAAAATGCTCCTTAATCAACACTCACAGATGAATTCCATGCTTTTTACTTAGAGTTGAAGACACGCACCAATTTATTTTTAGTCCTGTGACTATGCAGTTAAACACTCCCTACTTGTCCATACTTCTGCAGCAATCTAACCTGTATCAGATCATTCACTCTTTTTCATTCCACATGCAGGCCAGTGTGAAAAGGAGCCAGTAATCAGGACTATCTGAGGAGTACAATCAAATATCCAACCAATGAAGCAACTGGATTGCGATTGTAAATCATGGAGGATGAGATTCTTGGGATGTCATGACTGTAGGTCATGGTTGGGTGAACCAAAACCATTCTGATGGACATCTGTAATGCAAAAGCATGTCTATCTGCCTGTGTTGTTGTTTACCGGGTGCTCTGATCAGATCTCCGCCTGCACAGGAGGAGACTCTTGCTTACGGTAGATTGAGCAGGGCTTAACATCATTTGTTATTTTCAGCTTTATTTTCCTTTCATGTGGAAAGGAATTGCTAAGTGTGCGTCTATGATAATCATGCGTGTGTGCAATAATTTCAACATAAATGCATCCTTAACATGAAACAAATAATTACTAGTCAAATCTCCCCATTTATCCCAATGACTTTTAAATCATCACCTTTTCATAAATGCATAAAATCAAGCAGCAGAAAAAGAGAAAGTTTTGTTTCTGAAGGCTTTGAAGACTTTGAAGCATGTCATTAGCATTCTGAAAGCAGTTATTTGGGTAAGCAAACATAAGGGCTTACTTGGCTCTTGTTGGCTGCCACCTTGGCAAACAGAGCCTGGGACACCTTGGCTCGCTTCATCTCCTGCTGGATCTCATCATAAATGGACGATGTGATGTTGACCAGTGGTTCCAGTTTCAATGGGAGGTCAAGATTTGGACCAGAGGGCTTAGACTACAGGATGGCATGGTGATCAGGTTTAGCAGAGACATGAGTAAGACAAACAAAGTATGTTTTGAACAAATAATAATCCTCACAAAACAGGTTAAATGCAGACTGTGATTGTATTAGTAAAGCACAGAGAGTAGTTAAGGCATTCTCTTGCATTTACTTTGTAGTTCATGTTTGAATCATGGCATATTGATTTAAGGCTTGTGTTTTTTTTAACATGCAGTGTTTGAAGTCATTCTGCAGGCACAGACAAGTAATCTCACATTCCCCAACACAAAAGATAGTAAGATAACAATATACAGACATAATAATAATAATAGTACACAACTGCATTCCCTGAGACCAAAAAAAAATTCAGCATGATGTCCTTGTATCTAAGAGATTGTTGCTATCTGGACCTTTTAACTGATGCTAAAAACTTGAAAATATTCTTGTTCATTTATGCCCTCTATAACAGTAGGTTTATTCAGAAAAAAGTTCCAAGTCATTTACTTCACACAAACATCCACATGCAATAGCTGAAACATTTTGTTTTTAACTTTTATGAATTGAGGAACTGCCTCTACGTAATGACAAAATTATTACATAGATGCAGCTCAATTTGTATACAAAATCTGTGCATATGTTAATAATATTTTAATATTGTCATGAGACTTGATAAAAGTCAAAACTCCTTTTGAGATTAGATCAATGCTAAGATTAATAGTTAATACAAATTTTTCTCTATGCAAAAGTCATAATTGAACAATAGGCAGACATAATATAATACCCTACTGCCTGGTTAACAAATGGACCACATTGTAAAGATCATTATGTGTGTAAGAAATAACTGATATTATTCTCACCGAGTTGGTAATTTTGTTCTTATTCTTCCAAATCGAAGCCCAGGCATCAGGGGTTAACTGTTCATCCATGCTGCGCTCCCATACTTTCTGTTTAAAACGGAACAAAACACATTCACACACAAGGTGAAACGTTTTATAATATTGAAAAGAATATAAAAAAAACCCAAAAGTCAGCTTCAGTCGCTTCTTGGTCTGTAACATCAGATTGAATCTGTCAAAAAATGTCAATACTGAACCCTCCAGTGTTGATACACAGATAAGTATCAAATGCATCAGAAAGCAGTAATGTATAAACAGGCCATTGTTCTTAAATACATTTCTGTGACCTTCTGTTTAGTTACATCAACCTCTACATAAAAAAAATATGTTTTAGCTCATAACACCCACAAGTATGTATAACCCAAACAAAACAACTAATCAGATAACACAGAGCTAGACAGAAATCACAATCTCGATCACACATATATAAAAGTTTGTGCATCAGGCACACATATTTGCAATGCAGGTACTCTCATATTGGGCCAGGCAGTAAGACAGCTCTTTAGGAACAGTATGTAAGGTTTGAAAAGCTTTCGTGACAGTGGGATAATGGGTACCTGAGATAGGCGGTTACCCCCAGGACTGGAGTTTGAGTTTGGGGGCAGACCTACAGGAGGGTTCATGCTGCGTTCACGCTCCTCTTGGTAAATCCTGTCTCGCTCAGCCTCAGGAAGGTTGAGAAAATTCTGCATGGCCTTGAGGTTGACCAGAAGAGATTGAGAGGCTGTGCGAGGATCTTCCTCTTTCCGCAAAATCTCTGACAACAGACCCTGGTGTTCACGTACATGCACACACAAGCACATGAAATCAAAATGAGTGAGGCTCGGGTCTTGGAAAATATACATGTGCAAATCCCGCCAGGTCTTCACCTGCTTCACCACATCATCTCCCACCCACTCTATGGTTGGCTCTAATGGGGCGTAATTTAGGCCTGCAGAGGTTCAATGCACCAGGTGTGTGGGCTGCTGAGAGGGCGGGAAAGGAGACTGATATGGCCCAGGGGCTGGAACCACCATGCTGGGCCTCAGTGCAGTGACCTGTAGATTGGAAAACTCTGGTCTAACTTTCTACCCTGAGACCTCAACTCGAGTCTTGGATCTCTGCTATGTTATTTTAGATCAGGCTAGTGCATCCTAACACTTATTGGTAACTGTGGTTACTAAAACTTCTTTAATAACTGTGTGGATTTGCTTATTTATTTATATTCTAATTTATCTATATATTTACTTATTTTTGTATTACCTGTGTGCGATTGAATGCCACCCTGGCAAACACAGCTTGTGAGACACTGGCTCTCTTGAGCTCATCGCGGACCTGTTGGTAGATGTCTGATGAGACCTCTGCTGCTGAAGGATTGGATCCTGGCTCACCCGGTCCTCCAGATTTTGTAGGTCTTGGGATGGGTGGATGGTTAAGAAACTGTTGGTTAAGGGCCTGTGGGTGCTGATGGGCTAAAAGGCGACTGACAGCCAGCTGCTGGTTGATGAGGTGAGCCATAGCTATCTGCTGCTGCACTAGCTGTGGACTGAGCTGAGGTGAGAGGAGACCTCTGGGTCCCAGAAGAGGCTGCAGGGCTGTGGGTGGAGCCACCTGTGTTCGTAGTGGTGGACTGTGGTGCAGCTGGCCACTATGAGAGGAAGGTGTCTGTGGCTGTCCTTGGGATGGGGGCTGAGACGAAGGGTTCTGAGGTTCTGAAGATCCACTTTTCACAAGAGCACTACCACCGCACAAGGGTCCTAATTGAGCCAAACCAGCTAGGTGAGGGGGAGGACGCTGTCCTAACACACAGAAGTCCACCAGGGTGTCTCTCTCCACTGTGAAGAGATGAGATGAATAGGCTTAAATAATGTACACTTGTCTCTTATTTTTACTGTAGATATCAAAGGCCATTTCTTTCAGTGAACAAAAGCATCATTCCTCAAGTAATTCATTTTGTTACAACACAATTACTCACCTTTAATTTCAGAATTTTCTCGTACCGGCCACATTTTCTCAAAGTAATCACCTAAAAAGCAAAGAAGAAAGTCAAAAAAAGAAAGTTCTTTTACTGATTTATGACTATTGAATCATGACTATGACAGTCAATCAGTAATATTTCTTCTTGGTCACATCTGGTGGCTTGTGGCTGTGTGTTTGGTTTTGGGAGGCAGTGAACAGAACTGAAAGCAGGCTCTATGTAACCCAACACTGCTTGCTCTGTCACCAAGAACCAACATATTCTATGCTGGCTTTTCTCTCTCTCTGAAGCTGTGCTTGGGGTTTGCTTGACACTTTGATCTGTCCTGCTGTGTAATTATGTTGCCTTTTAATGGGGTAAGGGAAGGAGAAAAATTGTCACAGGCATTTAGATGCTAAGAGGCTTAAACAGCCTAGCAGCGGGCACACTCCTCTGCTGGTGCTGGTGCTGGAGGACCTCCTGTAGAGTCGTGAGGGAGTTGTGGTTTTCATTAAGATGAGAGATAGACTAGGGCTCCCATGTCCAGTGACAATGAGACCATGTACAATCCACAGTGCATATCATGGGCCACAAAACCTCAGGAAAATGCATTAAGTTACATGCACTTTCTTATCACATTCATATTTAATGTATGCAACAGAGTTTGGCACTCTACTCTCTGGTACAATGGCAAAGGATTTGAGGCATATTGACAAATTACTATTCAGATTAAATTAGTGAATCAGATGCATCAATATAAAAGGGATCAATATGACACAAGAGAACAGATCTCACCTTTAATCTTCTTATACTTCTTATACCAGCGACCAAACTCTTGACACTTAGCAGTGGAGACATTAGCATAGTAGGAACTGTTCACGATGGAAGAGATCATACTCTGAAAAAGGTCAAAAGTAAGACAGGGACAAAGATGGAGGCTGAGAAATAACTAGAGCCAAACAGCAATGAAGACAGAAAACCACAGACATATGCTAGCAATTGATATAAGGATCAGCACCCACACAGAGCACTATACTAAAATACAGCATGCGAAAAAACAAAGCTCATAGATTTTTTTTACAGTTTTACATTCATTTTCTTGCATGGAGGTGAACATTCATTGCAAGACTTGCAGTAACAGCTTCACACAAATAAAACAAACACTATAAATAGCATGAGTATCAGATTATTGGCACTAGCAAGCCTTTACATTGCATCACTATTGCTGTAAGGAAGTGTCTAAAGCTGTGAATAGTTGTATGACTTGGACGATTTAGGAAGGGTTACACAATAAAAGGTCATGACTGTACCTGGGAGAGAGGGCATTCTTTAGCCAGTGTGCTCTGGTTCATCTCTTTCAGCAGCTCTTTAAGGGCATTGCGCACTGTTGCATGATTCCACTGCTCTGATGGAAGGTCCTCTAGTTTGGCAAAACTGTAAGCAAAGAACCAGTTAGATCCAATCAGACCAATCATGCAATGGATCAAATCTTGCAGATGCAACAGATTTTCCAATATTCAACTGCTCAGATTTTGTGAGTGAACAGGGTATTTTTCTTCACAGAAATACCCCTCACATGTTGCTTTGTTTGTGTCCTAAGAGGTCATTAGTGTTAGTGAAATGATTGGTTAATTATGGGAATGAGCAGGTATATGAGTGTTCCTAATAAGGCAGTCAGTGAGTGCAAAGTGCCTAATCAATAAATCATTCAAGTGCAGAAATCTAAAAAAACATCTATGAACATGCAATTAAACATTTGAATTTTCTTAATTCATAATAAAAATTTAGCAAATGTAGCCCAAACAGAATTAAAACTGTGTAACTTCCACCCTTATGCATATGGTGTCTGACCTCTGCAGCTGTATGCGTAGTGTGACCATGTGGTAGACGTCCAGTAGCATATCAGCCACTGTGGCTTCAGGGGCGTCCGTCAGGCAGTGGATAGGCAACGGGTTCCAGCGACCCACCTTAATGATGCCTATGAGCAAGAGAGTGAGACACACAGGGAGAATTCATTAACCTTGTTTGATTCAATTTGTACCAATTTCCGCAACATCAATCCATTTCCATTACATGATTAAGATGGTCAGTCCCACCCCTACACCGATGGAACCGTCACTCACCAATTTGACCAAAACACCTAAAGCTGTCTAGGGTACATAACATCTGCACAGCAGGCCAGATGTTAGTAAATAATGATTAAACAGAGTAAAAAAGTACCACTTGACTTTGAATTTTAGTGTCTATTTGGATATAAACACAACACGTGTTAGAATGATACAGGCAAGTATGCTTAGTGATGAGTCAATATTTATTGTTAATAAATGTGCATTGCATCATGGATAAGGGGACGTGTACTAGGGGCTTTCTCTTTTGCCCTAGCTCTCTCTTTCTCTCTGTCTGTCCCTGTAGAGCAGTTCATCCTAGGCTATAAAAGCAGACAGCAGGGAACAATAGCTGTAATGATAAGGCCTTATCTATTAAATTCTTATCAGGCAGGGAAGAAGCACCTGACACGCACATTGGCGGCTGCCCCATTAAAGTGCGGCTCACTGGGACGCCACTGCTCCTTTTACAGCCCACAAAGATGTAGAGGAGAGGCTATGCTTCGGACACCCATGTCTGCCCCTCCATTAATGGCCCGGCCATAAACGCCAGTCAATGATTGTTTGATTAACCCAAATTGACCGTTATAAATGCCTCTCACTGTGCAAAGGATGGGATGGCCATTTATGACAGAGGAGTAGTCCATAAAGATGTGCATACTAGGGGGGATGTTGTCTATAAGAGAACAGCCGCCATGTTAGTCATCTGAGTGTCATTTGGTTGTCTCATAAATAAAAAGTGTAATCAGGCTGTCCCTAAGCAACCTCAGTCAAGGGCGGAGACACTTCGCATTTCCTCTTTGAGTCACCTTCAACCTTGATGATTTATGGAATGACAAAATGTGACATGAACAAAGATTTGATATAATGCAATAAAATGCAGCAAATTTTTACAACTGTCAATATAACAATACATTTACCATTAAATATAGAGACGTTAATCTGTTTTCTGTGGTATTGTTATATTTCATTTACCACCTAAAACCTCACATGTGACATTAATGAATTAATTAAATCTCTAACTAGGTTTGATGCTTTTCATCATGCATGTACACATTATATTATTATGTTTCTTACATAATTAGTGTCATATCTCCTTACTTACAATGAGCTCATCTGATTAACAGACATAAAAAAATTGTGCTCCAGTAGCAACAAATGGCAGAGTTACAGGCTTTTTTATCAACCATACTGAGCCATTATTATTTGACACTATGACCCGATCATTGACCTTGCTCTATTTACTTCCAGATGTCATCAGCATTATTGGGATGTGTTGCACATGAAAACTGGATCTGTCGCTTATCACAATATTATCGATTATTTTCAAAAGAGACTTGCACCGCCACACACAAGCATACACACAAACACACTGTAGGCATGTACAATAAATGCTTAGGGTGATCACATAAATGAAATACCCAGCTGGAAAGGTGGATGCAAACTCCCCTTGGATTTATTTAGGACAGGCGGAAGTCATGAAAGCTAAACAATGCAAATCGCATTACTGTCCACAAAATGAAAGCCAGACGTTGTATGGCCTAGCTTCTTCTCTTTCTTTCTGGTGCTTCAGGCTGTTTCTGTAAGTTGAAGAGCTCCAGCTGTAAAAGAGGCTCAATAGCAGACACACATGAACCTATCCCCAGCCTATACACCACTGCCAACATCAGTTAGCCTCGGACAACTAACTCTTTTATTCAAAAGCCAGACAGTTTGCTCGATTGCGTCTCACGAGTTTGAGAGCAGTTTGTGTTTTGACTGCTAGGGAAAAACTAACACGACACATGGCTGACCACCTCTGAGACTCTCCATTTTCACTTACATACTAACAGGCCTTTAGGGAGTCTTCCATTCGTTCTCCAAAGTTATCTGTACAAATTTATTCCTCAGATACAGAATTCATGGACTAAGTAAAACAGATGAAGACAATTTGCGTGGTGCCACTCCCCCTTCAGATCTTCTCTCTCTCGCTTTTTGTCTCCAAACCATGTTTATATTACTGGCGAGCTTTGATTTCTGTGGGACGAGCCTGTTTAGCTCATTGTCTCACTGTGCAATGCTGCATGTATGCTACCCACAGTCTGACAGTCTATACAAGCCACACAAGCATGCTTACTAAAGCTGACATCCAATCTACACACACAGAAATGTTTCTCCACATATAGCTTCAATACACTGCTGAGTAATCTAACTAACACATGACCTGAAGTTAGGCTAGTGATGACCTGATCAAATAAAAACCTGTCATTTCATGAACCATCTGCAACAATTCTGACTGGAAAAAATAAAACAGACCAAAAGTATTTCACAGATGTACTTTTATTAACACAAAACCCAGTTGGACATTGTGGTAAGGGCATTAATGAATCATTTTTTTAACTTGTAAAGCTTATGTTCTTTGCCATTTTCTTCCCTCTCTTCAAACCATTGTTTCAACTGCCACATTAAAATTCCTGCTCTCTGTGATGGCCTTTCTTGTGGGAAGCTGGTGGCTTGGCTTAAGACTTATGTGTAGTGATCCATATACACTCCTATACACAAACACAATCCCTTTGCACATACTAATGCCCCCCCCTCCCCTTTTTGTTTCTCAAGTAGAAAAATGCAATGTGTTCTGATAGATGCTCCTGTATACACACACTTGCTTGTGCTTAAGTGGTGTGGCTTAACTAAGGGGAAGCCCTTTTTGTGTGTGGACCACAGAGCGCCATACAATCCTAATTTGTGCGAAAGAGATTTCTGGGTCACAAATATTCAAAGATCTATAACTATTAAAAATCTGACTGTACATGTCACAGAGATCACTCAATGGAATAATGATCATATACTTATTAAATTATAGTAAGACACTACTCCATAAAAAACACAAATTGTTAGGATGTCATTGGTCTTATAGAAATAATCAGCCTTTTTAAATATGTTTTCAAGATTTTTTTTATAGTTTCTGTCAAATAAATAAGATTAATATTTGTTTATATTCTATGAATCCCTTCTGATGGAATGGTACTATACTGAGCAATATAGCAAAAATAAATTCCTTAAAAAAATTGGTACAGTTCAAAGCATCCAAACGCCAGCATGTACCATATCAGGCAACAGAAAATATTTCCATCCAAGTGACCCAGATGGTGGTTTGACCCTCAAGTAGCCATATGTCAATCGTGGCAGGGCAACAATGCACTTCTGTAAGCCGTCGCCACTGTTAATTGTCTGAAGCCTTAAACTACAGGTTTGTCTATATGCTTCTATAAAAATACTCTGACCCTTATAATTGAAATAAACAATATCTCCCAGTTAATTGCTGGCCAGGCTAATTAAAGAAAGGCCGTGGTGCTGGGAGAGGAGCTTAAACACACCGCTGGAAGAGAACTATGCAGGACACAATTCAAACAGGGAGAAAATAGCTGGGACTCTGTGTAATTTTGGTCTTGAACCACAGGGGAAAAAATGTATAATTTAAGCCAGAAATTATTCATTTAACATAAATGCTTATTTAAAAAACAAAAAGTATTCATTTAAGATGAGGTCTTTTTCTCTCTCTCTCTCTCTCTCTCTCTCTCTCTCTCTCTCTCTCTCTCTCTCTCTCTCTCCTCTCTCTCTCTCTCTCTCTCTCTCTCTCTCTCTCTTCTCTCTCTCTCTCTCTCTCTCTCTCTCTCTCTCTCTCTTTCTCTCTCTCTCTCTCTCTCTCTCTCTCTCTCTCTCTCTCTCTCTCTCTCTCTCTCTCTTTTTCTATCTCTCTAACAGAGGGTGATTCCTGGCTTAGTAAAAACTGTGTGTCTGGAGAATAAAAATAGGTATACACAATATACACAAATGGCTAAATTGCCATAGATGTTATTTTGAAATCAACTACACCAATGATCAGAGATGACCTCTTGTATACTTCATGGTTTACTGATGGAAGATGTTCAGGAGATATCATACTAAAAATACAATGACTGTCCATTTTTTTTTTCCACATTTCTACATTTTCATGGAGAGAACTATTGAATTGTAAGCTATCAGTATATGAATTATTGATTATGTGAAACATAATGTAAATGTTATATACAGTATATGTTTGGGTAATGTGTTATTATTATTGGGTGGAAAACAAAATCACTTTTATACCCAAAGATATTCACTATTTTTGACTGAATGTGATACATGACAGGATAAAATGTGACAGAAAAGAAGTCTTTTGTTCCTTAGCCTGTTTGACTGCTGCACAATACTATATAGTATTCCTACAATGTCTTCAGAAAATGCTACAAAATGACAGTTTAACAGCTCTAACACTATAAGAAATGTTCTATATTGCTATGTTATACTTCTTTTTATCGCTGAAGCACTGATTTTGATTCTTGATCGTTCCAATAGATCTTTTTGCTTTTATTTCTCTACATGCATAACATAAAAACATTTTGTCATTTTTTTAAGATTAATTTAAGATCCCCCCCCCCCCCCAGAGTTATGCATTATAACAATATATGGTGTTTTCCAAACAGATTATTACCAGAGAAACTGCTTCAAACATCTTGTACAGTTGCTATTGAGATTTATTGTGTATATGGATAAAGATAGCTTGAGCTGTATCTGGATGAAAAATTTGCCTGGATACATTTTGTATGGTTTGGTTTTGTTTTGTTTTTTTGACTCAAACAATGATTTTTTGGAAACTCTGTCTGAAAATTAAAACCACACTTAATTAACACAAATGTTACAAACAATGTATTATTTTCAGATGCTTTGCTATTTGAAGTCTACTAAATATTAGTTATGGCAGTGACATAGGGTCAGATCTCAGATAAGATGTCCTTAGAAGCATCTTAATTATTTTGTAGGGATTATAAAATACTGCTCTATTTAAATATCTATCAAAACAAATACAAAAGGCGTTTTTGCTTCAAAACACAGAGATTAAAAAAGGTCCAAAAAATGTAAGGCAAACATGTGTTTTCAGTTTAAGAAGTCGGGTTGTACTGTTAAACAGAATTATCTTAACTTGATGCTATACATTTGAGAAAAGATTACGATCAGAATGTGTTTAGAAATGTTTTGATTTAAGCTCATTCTGGAGAATGATGTCTTTGTTGCTGTGAATAAATTGCTGTTTTAAATTCCCTGCATACTTAACAGTACACATATAAACACTGCACTCTGCCTGGAGATGCCAACCATATGTATGACAATAAATTAAAATGTCATTATAATCTGTTTTTAGCTTGCATACTTATAAACAGTTTGAGTATTTCACACACATGCACTCATACACACAGCAATTGAAATGTAGACTTATGCCAAAGTTGCTCTTCAAACAGACTTAGCATCCAAATCATACACAAGTGTTTGTCTTACTGTTCTTGTGAACTTCCTCTGATATAATTAGTGATACTATGCCTAGATTTAAATCTAACTTTTACTCGAAGTAACATTTTGGCTTTTTTAGATCATTTTTAAACAACAGCACAAACAAAACAGTTTTCTTTGTGGAAACTATGCAAAATGTCCACACACTGTTAAATTGTTTAATTCAGACTATATTTGCAAAAAGAACACGATGATCATACTGACAACTACATCTCTGCAATTCAGGCTGTCATTAGAAGAATAAAAAGGCTTGTTTTTGAAATATGGTGGCTGAGAATCTTAATAAAATAATCTGATATAATAATCAGAATATCTGATATCTTCAGTATGATTAAATATCTTCGAATCAGTAAATTATTAGTGTATAACAATGTACTGTATAAAAGAGTTAATTATATATTTTAATGTTACATGGTGTTTTCCAAAAGGATTATTACCAGAAAAAACACTTCAAGCATCTTGTACAGTTGCTGTTGAGACTGTTTACATGGATAAAATGAATAAAGATAGCATGTACTCTATTTGGGTGGTAAAATTCTTTTGGTTCAGATAAGATGATCTTCCTGAAACCTGCATATTTCCTTTTCAGACTGCCATTAGAAGAAAATAAAGGCTTGATTTTGGGTGACATATTGGCCATTTCATTGCATTTCATTGGCTCTGTACATGTACCTTGCACACTGACAATAAAGTTAAATCTAATCTACTCTAATTTATTTGTATAACTTTTCTACATTGTACATGTAGACAGCTCCACTGAAACCAAAGTGAAGCATAACCAGTGTAAATTAAACTTAGATTAACACAACAAAAGTGTGCTTTCCAATGGTGGACTCACCCTGTGCCTGAGCTGCTGAGTTGTGAGAGTACCCCAGGGCAAGCAGTGCCGTCTCCACCAGCTGAGTAAAGAGAATGTCTTTCCTGACCAACACAAATTCTGCATGCTCCTCTCGGCCCTCCCCCTCTACCACCATCCCTCCATCCACCTGCTCTACGACGCAGAACACGGGAATCATCAGACCTGCTGGGAGAAAGAGAGCCAGATAATGAGAGACAACGCCTGTTTCAGAACATGTCACAGGTCATCATGCATAAATGCTTAATGATTAATAGGTTAATCATGACATTTTTAATGATGATCAGGTTGGCCAGTTTTACAAGCTGAACTGATAACTCTTTAGGTTACACGGATAATAGCAGAAGGTCGTTTTGTTCATTTAATTAGCTGAACATTTCAACAGATATGCAAACTTTACCCTTTCTCATCACTGACTGTTCTTCTGCACTGTTTTATAATCGCAATTGGGTAAATATAAACTTTTGTTCCTGTGTGAAAAACCTGTTCTCATTTAAACATTTTTCCTGCTGTGCTTTGTTCTACAGCCTTCTGATGGATTAAATTAATTAAAGAAATGAGGGTTTAAAAGCATCAGGCAAACCAGACCACTAATAATAACAGCCAAGTTGGATGAAACACACACACGCACACGCACACACACACACACACATACACACACATACACCGTTTCTCTCTCTCTCTCTCTCTCTCTCTCTCTCTCTCTCTCTCTCTCTCTCTCTCTCTCTCTCTCTCTCTCTCTCTCTCTCTCTCTCTCTCTCTTCGTCCTCCCCCCATTATTTTGTCTCACACATATGCACTACAAAAATATATAGAGGCTTTGTTTTGTGTGGTTTGGTGTAAATGTATATTGCTTTCCTTCTATGTACATTGAAAAAAACCCCAAACATTAGTTCAAAGTAAAGAAATTTGTCATATCTTTTACATTTTCAGTTTGATGCATTTCTTTTTTACTTAGACCCAGAAAAAAAAAAGAGCTTTAGTGTGATGTTCCTAAGAATAATAATACATACTACAGTGTATATGTATCATAATATTTACTGTATTTATAGCACCTATCCAAGCTTCTTGTTTTAATCAATCAGCTCCTATATTTCTATTTCCTCCCCATTAATCAAACCGGCTCCCAATTCACAATCACAAATGCTCTTATGGAGTGAGTTACACTATGGGCCAGAGCCAAATCAAGTAAGTGAATTTTACCCAACAGGGAAATATAACTGTCAACACACACCAGCTCCCAGGCGTGCTCGCTCGTCCTCTACTTTCTCCCTCCCTTTCCACACTCTCTTCCTCTCTCTCCCCCTCTCTATAGCTTTCTCTGCCTCTCTGTTCAGCACCTAATAGTTCCTCTAGCTGCTTTATTTGTCACAACAGTTTGTGTGGGCTTCTGTGTGCAGTATGTGTGTGGTAATAAATCCTTCCTGTGAATACATTCAGCTTGATTTTTATCTCTATGTATAGATATGTGCACGTGTGTTATAGATGTGTATATTTGTGTGATTAGTGATACTACTGTGTTCATATACGTCAGGTGAAGTAATTAACGTAGCTTATGATTTACTGTATATACAGAAGTGTGTATGTGTGTGTATGTGTATGTGCATGTGTCTGTGTGTGTGGCCCTTTGCTTACTGCTCAACTGTGGTTTTCATGAAGCACACTATGTTTCCTACATTCAAAGACAACCCCTCATTAGGACAAACCATCGACCCCAGCTTTCAGCGCACTGACACTGAAAAGTGCCTTGTACATCTCTGATATTGCTCAAGAAGATCTTCCTTCCTCCTTTTTTTATATACACATGCACACACCAGGCACATACACTTTTTTTGTCCCTTTAACTGTCCTATCTTTTATTGTATTTCTTAATAAATGCCCAGAACAACAAGCATTCTCACGTGTACAGGATCATGCCAGTTTTTATGGTTAAATTACTTACTGTCAAGCAAACTAGCTAATTGATATTGATTACAGGTTTACTCAATAAATATCAGGTGCATGCATTAAAAAAAAAAAGACTGAAATAAACAGATGTGCACAAAATGTAACCTGATTTGCGAGTGAATGTCCTGTGTCCTTTTATATATATATATATATATATATATATATATATATATATATATATATATATATATATATATATATATATATATATATATATAAAAACACATGCTGTTAAATGTTATCTGCCAATACCTACCATTATCCCTACACCCAATATTTTATTTCTGTGACCACAGTGCTTGTGTCCTTGTGCATGCATGCGTCTGTGAAGTTATGATCGATGAATGACCTAGGCAAATAAATCAGGCCTCTACAGTGCTACTTTATTAACTACACTTGGTGTTATATTGTCCCCATGACTCTCCACAGGCCACATTAGTGTATAGGATGAAATTGATTCATATTGTAGGCTGTGGGTTAGCCTTTTAATCTAGCCTAATAAAAAAGCTCAGACAGACTGTAGAAGGAAATGCACAGGGAGCTATGAGATACAACCAAACTGGGTGTTATTTAGTTAAGCTGGTTTAGCATTGTATTCTATTATTTTCAAGGGATTTGTAAGACGGACTATGTATTTATAAAAAAAAAAACTGCAATGTTTCATTGCTGACACAATGTTGTCTTTGAAAAATTTCATCAAATCTACTCTTTAAAATAACAGTATTTATAATTATGGGATTTCATTCATTTATTCATTTATTTTGTAATTTTATATTCTGGGCTTTGTAGATCCAGAGCCAATCCTGGGAACATCAGGTATAAGGTGTGAATATACCTGGATTGAAAACGCACACATGCATTTATACCAAGGGGCAATTCGGCACACCCAGTTCACCTACTGGCATGTTTTGAAGAGGTGGGAGGCACACAAATGGGAAATGTTAAACTTTGCTGTTGTTACATTTGAGTCATACCTCCGAGGGCTCTCTGTGGAGCTCCATTGTGGCGACTGCGAGGCCCGGTGGGGCTGCCATTCAGCTCCAGACGGCTTATCTTCCCTGGAGGTGGGCCACTTAGATCGGGGCTGGTTGCAGTGCGGCGCTCTGGGCTCTCCCGCAAACGTGGGCTCTCTCCTCCTCCACGCTCCATCCCCCTCCACACTGCAGGGGGAACCCCGGCCAGGGAGTATGGACCTAATGTAGAGACAGATAGATGGATATTTTTATATGATTTCAAGAGGGCTGTAAGGATCCATGCTAGGTGTATTTTCAGTCATCCAACTCATCATGATTGTGTATTATTATTATATTACTATTATTATTATTATTATTATTATTATTATTATTATTATTATTATTATTATTATTATTATTATTATTATTATAATTATAATTATAATTATTTTTATTTTTATTTTTATTTTTATTTTTGTATGAGTAGTAGTAGTAGTAGTAGTAGTAGTAGTAGTAGTAGTAGTAGTAGATGAAGCCACTTAAACAGGTGCTGAGTCTAGTCCAGTTATTCATTCCTACTAGACATAACATTTCTAAATTCCTTCAGCATGCTATGTAAAACAATTACATCCAATGTAGCATTACTATAATAATCTAGATGAAGGAATCCTCATTTATTCAATTTTAGGAACTGATTTATTCTGGTCAGGGTCATGACTGATCTGGGGTTCAAGCCTAGGAACACTGGGTGGGTGTGTAAGGAATAACATCCAGGTGGTTCAGTTAAAAGCAGATAGTAGTGTCCTATAACCCACAGGACCTTTCCTTAGGAGCTTATCAGCAATCAACAAACAGACGGGCTATGCATCTCGTTCTGCACCAGTGTCTGAAGAGAATGTAAACTTTCTGTGTGTGTATATGTCCTTCAGTGTTTGTTGTTTTGAAGTTGAATAAGTGTATGTATGTGTGTATGCATGTGTGTGATTATTGATGATAATGGTAAATGAAGGTTTATTTACTACCATTCAACAAAAGAGTGATTTCCTTCATTTCTGGTGTTTGCTCTTTTTTCCTTTCATATTTTTATTTATAAATATTTCCTTTATATATCAATAATATACTTACAGATTACCAATTCTAGTGATTACATATTCATGCACACATGTGTGCTCCATTGGGCCAGCATCCAAAGCTCTTGTTTTTCAGCCAAACCTTTAATATTGGTAATGTCCATCAGGATGAATGCCAGGCAGGGCAGCTAAGCTGCCAAATGTGGAAGAATGAGTACCCACACACTACTAGCCAAGTGGAGGAGGAGCACAATTTACATTTCACTACCTTCACAGAGCAAAGACTACGGTCAAATTTTGTCTCATATATAGGACATTTTATTTGGGTGGAAATAGCACATTTCTAAGAAAGGTCCAAAATGACTCAAAAAGAAAGAAAATCATTTACAGAAATGTACTTTTGGAATATCATGTAAGTAAAAAAAAAAAAAAGACCTGTACCACTGTTGACAACTTTGTGTTTTGCCAACATTTGCAAAAATTAAATTTTTGCTCATTGTTATTAACTTTCTTTCTGTCCTTATTTCCAGTAGTAAAAACTTTTCAACAAAAGAGGTACACCATTTATTCTTTGAAATAATGCAAATAACGGAAAGCAGCCTATTTCTAATATTTAATTTATTTTAACATTACATATGTATATGTATTTTACCACTAAAAAAATATATATTTTAAAAGTATATTTAAAGTATCTTTCCTTTGCTTCTGGGCTTCAAATTTTTGTGTGCATTTTAGCATGTTGACTGCCTGCTCTGTTTGTGCACGAAGCCTAAACAAGAACAAAATCAGCACGTGCAGAACAAATAAAATTGGAGGACGATTACAAACTGGGAATAAATGTTCAAAATGAATAATAAATTAAAACCATTAACCTCAGAGTAATTAAAACTCCAACTAAGGCTGCAAAGCAATGGGCTAAATTCATTGTGGTTTAATAAATGCAGGGAGAAAAAAGAGAAACACTGCATTTAAATGCTGTTTGAATGGAAATAACTTCTGAAAGACTGATGAGTTAAACAGTACTTTTACAGACTTGTCTCAAATAACACACACACACACACACACACACACACACACACACACACACTTGCGCATATATATATAATATATATTTTTTTTAAGATATTAAAAAACTAAAAAAAGTGTAAAAAAAAAACAAAAAAAAAACACCAAAACAAAAGGAAACAAATGAAAACGTCTTAATCATAAGAATGCCTCAAACCAACTCAGGTAAAAATTGCGCTGTGAACTGTCTAGCTGGATCACTGTAGACCTTAAAACAGTACCATAGTTGTAAATTCTACCATGGAGATTATACTCTACACCAGTCAGTGAGAAGACATTCTCTTAATAACTGCAATTTGCTCTTTTGGAACCTCTTAAAGAGCCACTCATCGTACTAAAATCTGTCACTCACATGAGCAAGACAAAACTGGCTTAGTGTTAAAGGAAAAGTTTTCACTAACTCTAAGAAAAGTCATAGATCTGTTCTACATAAACAGTGTGCCTGTGACTGTTTGCCTTCCTACATATTAGACAACAGATCACACAAAGACCATATAAACTGTAATAAACACTTAACAAAACTAAGCTGTGAATCTTTAACAGGCTTTAGCAAATCTGTCAGAGGAAATAAAAAAAAAGCAATGTTGTGCATGACAAGAGGTAATGGGTGAGAAGAATCAGTACATCATGCATCAGCTGTTGTATGGAAGATTTATTTTGATGAAAAGTTCCCTACTGAATATTTTTTATATCTCATTTTTTCTTGTATTTTCACATCTTTCTTATCATCATATCACCCAAGACATCTCAGATCCCCCTGCCTATTGCCCTCCTTGGTGTCTCTTTGTCTTTCATCTACTTTACAGTTGATTTGAGATGCTGATCCCGTTGATTTTTTCTGTACGTTGGAGAACATCACGGGTCCTGACCTGCCTGAGTCTAATGACGCTACCACTGATCACAATCAAGAAATGGTCTGCATCTCACTTTCCATCTGTGTGCCTATTTCTCTTTCTTTGTCTCCTTCTATCATGCTCTACTTGTCCTCCTACCCCCTCTTCTTGAGCTACAAATATTTGACAAAGGAGATAAAGTTGGATCCAAAATTATACTAGAGAATTCACTCCAGTTGAAAGATTTTTTACTGTTCTTTGCCATAATGCTTCTCATCTTGGTATCATAAAAAATTATTTAAAATATTATAATCATAGCCATGGCAAAGATATCTGATTGGGTAAGGCCAAATTCAACTGGCTGTAGAAAATTAAAATCATATGGTTTTGATGTAAGTAAAAAATATTTACAAATGTGTATGTTGTTCTGTGTATGAAATATTTTTTATTTAAATTGCACATCAGTGGGAAAAAATATATAGGAACACTGCAGCTGTTATCGATGCAATAATTATCTACATTTATTGGCCATGCTAAAAGCACACATCTTTCTGATATCAGCGCAATATATTAGGCATCACTGCAATAATGCTGATTATTAAATGCATATGTAGTAGTTTTCAAGATCCGCTTAACAAGATCAAACCAGGTGTGCGAAAGGTGAAAGATTAAATCAATGCTGCCTGTTTAAACACATCAAATCACACTAATTTACAGTATAAATATCCACTTATTATAAACAGGGACTCGATCCAAGCTACAAGCATCTGGAATGTTTAATAAATGGAACAGGGCTCATGTCTTAAGAGACCAAGATTTCCATGAACTTCAGCAACCATACCACAGAGGATAGTTTACTTCACCACTCACTCTCTTTTTACACCTCCTTCCCATTCAAGTTTATCCAGTTTCTCTTTCAATCCTCTGCCAAAAAAATAGAGAGGGAGAGGGAGAGAGAGAGAGAGAGAGAGAGAGAGAGAGAGAGAGAGAGAGAGAGAGAGAGAGAGAGAGAGAGAGAGAAACGGACTTTTTGACATTGAATTCCCAACTCAACTTCTAAACACTATAAAACCAAACAGGTGATGTGAGAGTTTTGATAAACCCTTCTGTGCTCTGGTTCCTAAAATAGACTAATAAATTAAGTTTATGCCGGATTGTTCGTGTTGGATTATTAGCCTGCATCTGTGTGGTGACAATGTGCAAAGGTGTTAACCTCACTGGACAGAGAATAGCTGTGTGATAGTCATTTATTGCAGGGTTAATAAAATATGGGCCCAGTAGGAGTGCTGATAAAGGTTGACTGGAGGGTCAGAGGGTCTATGAAGGCCCCTGCAGAGTCATTTCTGTACAGGTGTGTGTTTGGAAGGAGGGGAAAGAAAGATAACAACTTATCAGCTATGCATTCAATAGCAGATCACAACGTAAGCAGCGGAGATGATTGAACAGGATTTACGCCAAACAAGGCAGGCAATATGGAGACAAAAGCTAATAGAAAACAGAGCAATATTTGTGTGCATAACACTGCAAGAGGGGTCAGAAATAGGAATCATGCATATTTAAAAAAAAAAAAAATTACTAATATTTGCTTCCTGTCTTTATAAGAATAAGAAATAAAACAATCAGGTTAGAAAAGAATGGAAGGAAAAACTTGCCGTAAATGTGTGATGATGTGAGGAAACTGAATCGGCAGGCTGAGCAATGGAGGGAATGAAACACATATCATTTGGTAGTAAAAGACAAAGTGTTGGAGGTAGGACTTAATTACGCTCCCCCATCAATTGCAAGCGTGTGTACACACACAGGCAAATATAGGCAAAAACATATGTGACACCCACACACCCACACACGCACACACCTATACACTAACCACAGAACAGGCTAGCTGCTTTGACACTTCCAAGGACCACACACTGACACACACAGCAGTAAGTCTCACAGTTGTCACATATGGTAGACAAGCTAGACAAGTACATGGAGCAGGGCTGTTAAATACTTACACTCAGATATTTTCCCCTACAACACCGAACGCAGTAATGCTGCATTAATACTGGGGCTCTGGCTGAATATTGAGGATATATAAACAATAGCTGGCCAGCAAACAACCACAGCAAAATCCGGGATTAAGGGTAGTACTGAAATGAGTATTAACCTGTTTATATTTAACACCGGTTTACCTTCAAGGCTGGAAATAATAAACTTTATATTTATTTGTCTGTCTTAATGAGACCTGATGAAAGATGTTTGAGAATGAAGCATGAGTTGGCAGAATGATTTTATTATAAAATAAGCATGAAAGCTTTTTTATTTATTTATTTTTTTTAACAGAAAGAAACATTGCAAAAAAGGTTAAATAAAAAAAGAAGAGAGTTTCTAGTTCAGGTGTGCAAAGTGAGAAAAAATGCAATAAGTGAATAGCCTTGCAGTAAAATTAACAGTGGTCGTCTTGAAATACAAATCGATATGCAATAGTAGGACTCCTACTCCTACCTGAGTAACAATTGCCTTCTTACTGGACACATATCACTATATCAAATAGACTTTACATAGGTGTCTTGTTCTAATTGAATTTTTCTTTCTTTCTAACAACCAGAATAATATCTAAGGTGACTCACACACACACACACACACACACACACACACACACACACACACACACACACACACACACAAAGAGAGAGATAGCAAATGTTTAACACTGGTGTGTTAAATAAATTGACAATATATTGCGTAAAATACGCACTATTTTGACGCATTAGTTCAGAAAACGTACTTCATATATAGTGTCTGAAATAACACAAGAAGCTGGGCACGAGCTGTTCACGAACTCCTGAGACGTAGGAAAGGAAAAAGAGAAGTTAGAGATCGAGGTGCATTGGTTATACGAATGAATCTTGGGCGCACCAGAGCCACTTTCAAAAAGGACAAGGTAAAAAATCCTTAACGCCACAGCTGCTTCAGGGCAACTCTATCCCAAACATCCCTGTCTTCCACAAGCATGGGAAAAGCATAAGTGCCTCCTAACATATAATTCATATTCCATAAACACTGACTGTATACATAAAGCGAGGGGCTGAATGGAGAGGCGAAATTCACATGCAATCCGATCCCGAATCCTGCACACTGCCCATATGCTTTTGCTTTCTTCATCTGCGTGTTTACTCCAGAGTTTGGGGCACTAATA
>NC_139576.1:11222597-11280097 GCF_946808225.1 Silurus aristotelis | reverse complement strand
GGTTCACGTCATGCGTATAATCATACTTAAAAATGTCAAACGACTTTAAAAAAAATAAAAATAAACTGCAGCATGCAATATTATACCTTCCCAGTAAACAATCTGGAGTATTAAGTACATAATCTGAGTCCCAGTTTGAAGCTTACTGCAGTGTCGACTTGCGTTATGGCCTATAAGAAAACACACCAAGCAAGATGCGCTCATTCAGAGCAAATTATAATGATTCATAACGTGCCATAAACTTTTCCATTGTATAACATTTAAGCTATGGATATTCATACAATTACATAATGACGTTATCATATGTCAAATATCACAACTGGTTAAAAATACGCGAAAGAATCAAGGTAAGGACAAGAGGATTGTCGGGAAATAGCACAACCTAGTGGTTGACTCACTGTGTGCGTGTGTGTGTGATTGTGTGAGTCAACCACTTTTCCTGTGTGTGTGTGTGTGTGTGTGTGTGTGTGTGTGTGTGTGTGTGTGTGTGTGTGTGTGTGTGTGTGTGTGTGTGTGTGTGTGTGTGTGTGTGAATATACACACACACACATACAGGGAAAAGTTTTTAATGACATTTAGCTGCTCATTTTCATCTGATCCACCCAATTCCCTTTTTTATTATTTTCTTCATAACCTTTGTGTATCGATTACAAATATAGGCAACCTCCTGAAAACTTTAAATCTCTGAAGCATGGAAAATTATTTTTGGCCTGGCAAAAAATATTTGACAAATATATACACACATATATGTTTCTGATTCTAAGCAAACGAAATATGTTTTCCAGAAAATCAGTTTAGCCGTGTAACAATTAATTGGTAAACTAAAGGCAGGTTCATACAAAACAAGGGAAACGAATTAAATGATTAAATAGTTGTTTGAAAAAAAAGGGAAAACAGCTCTAATAATAATAATAATAATAATAATAATAATAATAATAATAATAATAATAATAATAATAATAATAATACGAGGGAGGAAGAAAAAGAAGAAGAACAAAAAGACGTATTTTATTGAAAAAGATTTCATTATTTTCTAGTGAACAAATGGAGAAGAAAGGGAGTTAAAATTTGGGTATTTTCTCAGGGTTAACAGGGGGAATGGAGGGGTTCCAGAGTCGTGCTTTTTCTCAGTGTTAATTAACGCCGAAAGCGATTAACGACAGCGGCGGCACTTCAGCTCACAGCCTTCACACAGAAATAAAGCGCTTTATAGGTGCACACAGAAGACCTGATTAATATCTAACAAAAATAATAAGTCAATCTTTAAATCAATGATGTATGTATATCACCGCTTTTTATCCTTTCTTAATACCCGACTGTACACACAACGAATTCGCAATGATGTTTATTTGTTTCATATATGCACGTTAATGTCTTATTAAAGAATGCTTCAAAAATTTCTTCTTTATGTATTTTTCTGTCTTAATGTAATAATTAAAGTCACACAAGGCCCATAGCTGAAAGATATTTAGAATTAAAGCTGGGTGTATTAATGTGTCGTGTCTGATCCTGTCTTTGTCTTAATTATGGGACATAATAACCGTCTAAAATGATCGTTTCCCAAATAATGTGTTTGCGCACTAGTTAGGGTCCATTTCTGTTTTTAATGAAACTCTAATAGGAGAGGCGGCGGTGCAGGACCCTCAACCTCAACTAATTACCTCCATTCAGAGGTCACGACTCTCACAATCCAAACACTTTCGACTCACTAATCGGTCCACCCCGAACCGTAGGCTGTATTAACGACTATAATATAATATAATATAATATAATATAATATAATATAATATAATATAATATAATATAATATAATATAATATAATATAATATAATATAATATAATATAATATAACATTTATTGTTCACACTATTATTATTATTACTAAAATCGTTTTGATTATTTTATTCAGTATGAAACGATATATTTATATATCAACCTTACATATAAACTTTCTATAAAATACTATTATTCTGCATTTCTATTCATACACTGGTGTCATATATTTGAGCGAATTCCGCGTTTATAATCCATCATTTAATGCCATTTTACTAATTAAGGTATGAATTACATTACGTCTTAATACTAGAACATTTATGTATATTATAAATATTTTATTTGGACAATTCAATAATTCTATTAAGATCCAATAAACAAATTTCCACTGAATTTAGAAATAAATTGAATTAGAGAACTGGTTCAGCTTCCCAGACTCGTTCAGCCTAACTAACCTGAAGTAAGTGTGAATTTCTCACGCTTTTTCCATTAAAGAGCATAAAAAAGTCTTAGAATAAAGTGAGTGTTAAAAGCCCACTGCACTTTCCTGCTCTCCAAGTGACTTTGAGCTGAAATGAAATCCGTTTGAGTTAAACGCGACGACCAGAGAGGCTCAGAGCTCCTGCTCTCTGCACTGTGTCATCGGCTACAAGTGTTTGACAGCTGAAATTATCTGTAAATACTTCATTAGAGTACGTATGAGTTAGCCCTTGTACCTTCTGCCATACACCTCTGCTAGGATTTTGCAAACAAGAACAGACTAGAAAGAAAAGTGGCTGGTGTTTGGAGAAGGATTCAGGAGACTCAGACCAAGCAGACCGACAGAGTTCCTGTTAGAATGATTCCATAATTCATTTAATAAATTATTATAGTTAGTGAAGAAGGGATCCGAAGGGACTGGTTAATATGGGTTCAATGTGAATGGTTTCGGATTCATTTGCAAACATGTATTTATCCTTATTTTATTTTTTTTTATAATGGAAGTAAAACACTGTAAAATAACGTGGACGAGTGGAATTATGTTTCTGTATTGTACACGGTACCACACTGTATTTTGGATTCTGGGCAACACAACCAGAGTCTAGAACAGACTGGGTTAAATATATAGATTATTCAGAGCATTTTGCACATTTACACCCCTGTTCCCCCCCAAGAGGCAAATGTCAGAATAAGTTCCTTGTCTCTGCCTGGTTATACACAGCCTATATGCCAAATACAAATTCAAGCTTTCACACACACACACACACACACACACACACACACACACACACACACACACACACACACACACACACACACACACACACACACACACATTAACAAAACTGTATTGGAATTCAGTGGAATGCTATATAAACTATTAGATTAATAATAAATGATAAGGAAAAATAAATAAATAAATATATATATATATATATATATATATCCTTATATAAATATGTTTCTGAAGGTATACACAGTTTTTTAAATTACTTTTTTATATGAATTACTTGTCATTCACGTGTGTTGACGTTTCTTTTTTATTTGCTTTTTTAACAGTATGTTCCAATTTTTAAATATCAGAATTAGTGTCTATAAATGATAAAACTACTATCCACAAATATATAACCCCGACCCGAAACAACAGCTTTTGATTGACTAGTTCTTTACAAACAATTCATTTACTCCTGACAACAGTTTTCTCAACGATTCACTCATGTTCTCCAGACTCAATTTCTGAATACTGCTTAAAACTCATGTGTCTAGACAACGGACTAACGTTGACACAGACAGATGCACCAGACAGACAGGCAAGAACATACAAATCCTTATCAGCTAATGAAGGGATTCAGTGAGGATATAGATTTAAAGGAAAGGTTCAGAGCTAGTGATGCTAAAGCTATAGGTGGTGTCACTAACTTGACGAGGCTCAAAGTCCATTACCTCAGTCCTGGAGACCAGGGCATAATATAAGTTTTGCATTCTGTTGGCAGAAAACCCAAATGAAACCAAACACATTGCGAAGACATGCAAGCAATTCAAGGAACAGCTTATGCTGCAGTGGACAACTATGCCGATGCAGGCTATTACCCCAGACAGCATGTGCAGTGGTGCAATGGATCAGCTGAGAAACACTCGGTACGAGTATCAGAAAAACAGTGGAGCCTTTCTTTGAGAAATCTTCTCAATGAAACTTGCAGAGGATATCTTTTTGAAATTTGTTTGGTTGAGAAATAATAAAGATTTCTTTTTTTTAATTTAAATATATGTAAAATCTGTAGTTCCCTTTTCATAGTCACCCAGTTTATTTTTAAACACATCCAAACAAAGGGCCATGTGCTTATTACTTACCACGTTACCTTAGAGTGCAGGGGTTGTTAAGAATGCATTGGATTTGTCTTCCCAGCTGGCTTCCTTGACTTGCATGCTTTTCACTGAACGCATGACTGACAAGAGAATGGCCTTGTGGTTAAACAAAATGGGTGTACAACTTTGAAGACCTGAATGCGGAACTTCCCATGACTGTTAGTGTCAATCATTTACTGCCAGTCAACTAAAGAAGGTAGTCACAACATTGTAAATGCCTCACGTTTGCTTGTCGCAAAGCCGTACGACACCAGCGAGAGCACCTGATTACCCACTGCTGTGCACGAATTAACAATGAAATTGATTCTGTATATTGTGATGAAGTCCATGAACCTGAGCTTTAAGGCTGATGAAAGGAGGCTGTCGGGGGAGTGGTTGTGAAATCCAGAGGGCAGACAGAGAAGGAGGAGGCCGTATTTGTTTAAGTAGAGAAGGTCATAATCAGTAAGCTGCATCTACTATTAAACATTACTGAGCCTAGCCTTTACATTTTAAATCTCTGTTGGCACTGTGAAGTTTTCCAGAGCAGTGGACTAGATTTCTGTGGCCAGAGAGAAACAGCAAGGAGGGGGAGCTGGAGCCAGGTCTATTATGTCCTTATAAAAACTCCAATCATGTCTGAGAGCTCTGGACTAAAACAACCCCCAATTGCAAAGCAAGATGGAAGAATTTGATATGTCTGTTTCACCAGGATGCCACTGAAGACTTTATCTCATCTTGATATATCTCAATATATGTTGACATCAAATTCACCTGGAATTCAAATGAACAGTATCATTTTCACAATCTATTATTTTTTACCATGGGTAAGTGGTATCTTTAGGAACAAAAATATAATAATAATAATAATAATAATAATAATAATAATAATAATAATAATAATAATAATAATAATAATAATAATTATTATTATTATTATTATTATTATTATTAGAACAATAACAATTAAGTTTAATACTACTACTACTACTACTAATAATAATATAATAATAATAATAATAATAATAATAATAATAATAATAATAATAATAATAATAACAATAATTATTGTTATTATTATTATTATTATAACTGTTCACACAGCTAATTTAGAGAGATAACAGATAAAAAACATTTTCTAATTTTCTAACCTACAGGATGGTTTTCATGACTGCAATGCTGTTGGATTTTGCACGAGTACATTGTGAAAACCTCAGGAAGTTTAACAGCATAGATTTCCTTATATACTAATTCCTTTGCGATTCAACAAACTTGCTGTCATCTGAATTTCAAATGTGTTTTTTATTTTATTTTGAAAATATTTTAATCAGTTTCATTTTGGCAGCAATCGCATAACAGTCTCTCGTTTAGTTTACAATTCAGTGTATGAAGAGACATTTATGTGTATGTGATTTAAGTAGGGAGGGGCTTTGAAGTGGATGTATATGATAGTGATCTTTGAGAAGTTTTGTAAGAGATTGTAAGGGTCAGAGGTCACGGTAGTCCTGTGATCCTGTGTTTGTTATTGCTTTCTTGCCCTTGGTTAGGTTAACACAGCATAGCCCACTCAGGCTCCCTCAGTCTACACTGAAGAGGGAGGCATGACCCTCTTAAAGGTGTTGATGGGACCCTGGGTCGCTAATCTAAAGTGCTGAAATGTTATCCTCTGTAGGGGGGGGGGGGGGGGGGGAGCGGGGGGGACGGGACAGGACTAACTACTACTGCAATGATGGCAGGAGGCCATTGTGCAAAAGCAGGACATCGGGTTGAGTTATTGCTCACTGCATGTGACAGCTTAAGGGATGTTTTTTCAGAGACTTGGCCTGAAGTAATAAGAACTGACCAGCTGGTTCATGATCAATACCACCTCAGCACATATTTTGGAATTTTCACCTCAGCAAAGATACTTAACATATTGGAGCAGGTTAGCTGAAAAATTATTTGAAAAAGGAAAAAAAAACCTGTAAAGATTTTCATGTGAAATGTCTCTCAAACATCATTAGCGTTTGCCAATCCAAAGTGTTTTCTTATGCGTTTACTGGACTGTACCCCGACAGCGGCATCAAAGGCATTCCGTCCAATCATTCCATCTTGTCCATGGACCTCAGCGGAGCGACACAAGTTATTGCATAAACAGTCGATCTACACTGCACAAACTGCTAGATTTTTAACAGTCAGAAATAATAACCACAAATATCCATAAAAGCCCACTTTTATATACAAAGTCTCTGACCTATGTAAGTTAATCCTCCAATAACAATGAATTTTGCTGGCTCACACGTCACCAATGCCAGCTGGGGAGAACGGATGCACTGCCTTAAAATTGACTAACCCAAACACAGATCGGTTATAGAAAAAACCTACATACAATACACTCTGCAAAGAACAGGCCTTTGCTAATTAATGAGGCAATGTGCAACAGCATGTTGATGACAATAAGACATGTCAAACATGTTGCTGGCTATCATCAAACTCAATGTTCTAGTGTTTTTTTTTCTAGTTTTTTTTGTAGAGACTACATTTTAAGTATTAAAGTCAGAAAAAAATTAAGGCTTCCCTGGTATTGGGGGTGCCCCTCAACACACACAGCTTGCCCGGCTCTTCGGTAATTCTAATGCAGAACACATTGAAGGGCAGCACTCAAGACGCAGGCCCCCACCCAGGCAGAGGGGGCAGAGAGAGCCAGATAGGCCACTTAATCAGCCATTATTTATGGCCCGCGGTGGTTTAAATCAACAAGAACAGGAACTGAGGCCAGGCCTTATGGGTTTATAACTGCTGTCAAAATAATCACATACAGATATATTCGTCAGAGTGTGCACTAGCTCTGTTCAACATTCCCTCAGGGGCCAGCCTCAAACCCACCCCCAACTTCCAGGGTTTATTAGCACTGTCCCTTTAATAGTCTATTTCTAGCTATTGATTTTTTTTTTTGTGGTTGTTTAAGTTACATTTTTCTTTAAATTCAGTCTCCTCTCTCAGCATTTGGTTCCTCTCTTGGCTCTTCTTTGTGTCAGCCCTCTCCCATCCTGTACTTTACTACTTCACACAGAGCTCTAAATTCTCTGCATTATGCCACAGCAAGCCAGCTATATGACAGGTAGGAAAGACATTGAGAATGGAAGGGTGGCCGTAATAGAACGAGAAAGATTGGTTGGAATTTCAATGGCTGAGATGTCTAAAGAATATCTACATGACAGAATTATCTGTTTTGGGAAACATTAGTAAGAATAATTACATACAGTGAATTATGAGTGTGTGTGTGTGTGTGTGTGTGTGTGTGTGTGTGTGTGTATATGTGAGAGAGAAAGAGAAAGAGAGAGGGAGAAGAATGAGAGCATGCGTATGTGTACTGCTGTGCCACAGGGAGGGAAGAGATAAAGCCAGTGAGAGCTGTGATCGTGGGTGATCCAGATCCGTCCATGTGTCATTAATTAACTTAATAGCCTCCCAGCTATTTAGATGACAAAAACTCACAGATGAAGGGTGGGGTGTTTTGATCCAAATGCAGGCATGCAAATTAATGGTTAGACAACCAGCTTGGTTCCAGTTTAGCATTACACCCTCAAAGGAGGTGTTTATATCCGACACTGAATAAAATGACTGATATTAGTTCACATAATCACTATGATCATACCACACATGGGCAGTATTTATGCAGCATGTGTTTAATATAGTATTTTATTAGCCTTTTCTGAAATAAACTATGTTTTATGATGTTTTGAAGAAGGCATATATGATAATGGTGTCTTTTTATTGTTTGAAATACTTAAACACTTTAGCTGAACTGAGTAGGCTATATAATATGGGGTTTTGAAACTTTCCCAAGAATTTATAATGTATCATGAGTGATTTGTGACAGCTTGAATCAATAAAAAGCTCTGCCAGTTATCAGACCAATTATTTACCTTGCAAGGCATCACTTTATGTGACAAAAACATGGGCAGCATATGCTGATGCCTTTAACGAGAGCTTTAATGGTGGAGAATGATGGTAAGTAAATCTTTAAATGTGATACAGGTCTGCTGCAAAGTTCAGTCTCAGACATCACAGAATTTTTGCATAAAGATTTGTCTATTGGGAACAACTCAGACAGTGATGTACTGTACATCAACAACCATATTATATGTTATATGGTGACAGTGGATAAATAGCCTATAGCAGATACTCTGGATGGGATACCAGGCCATTGCAGGACAATATCTACACACATTCACACCTAGGATTAATCCAGTCCCACTACTGCCATGTTTTTGGGAGACAGGCGCAAACCAGGTAACCCAAGAACACAGGATGTTAGTTGTACTGTAACTCTGCTTAGTCAAACAGTAAGAGCTGTGTAGAGGCACAGGGGTGGCTCAGTGGTTAAAGTTGTGGCCTAATGTAAGTTTGAAACCTGGCACTACCAAGATGCCACTGTTGGCCGTTATGCCAAGATATTTAACCTTCTGCTCAGTTCAACTGTGAGTTGTTTCACATAAAAGCATCTGCCAAAATGAATAAATGTAGGTATGAGAATGCAAAAAAGCCTAGCTGCTCAAGAATGGTGTAAGAATGCCAGGGTTCAATAAAGCAGCCAACACTTTTTTTCAAACCAAAGAGAACCTGGTTTCTCTCAGCAGGTCTTTGGAGGACTGTGTGGAAGCAGGGGGCGGAGGCAATCCGAAGGGTCTTGTCAAGGACAAGGCCAAAGCTGCCTCTGCTTTGTGCAACAGGAGGTGGAATTACAGCTACAGGGTGGCTTGCGTCTGCTGACTTGGGGGTCTGCCTGGAGCCTGCACTGAGGGGATGGATAACTGATTGTGTTCTAATTTGTGGGCGAGTCTGAGGAGACAAAGCCCCTGGGAGTCTGACACAGGAGCCCAAGTGCCCACTGACTGACAGGTTTTCGGAAACCAATCCAGAGCTGTATCAAGAGGAAGGGTGGAAGGAGAAATAAAGGATAGGCTAATGCAGGAACTAAGAGCAGGAAGTTATGATTTATTCTGGGAGTCATAAGTGCATGAAACAGAACCTGCCAGACCAGGTTTTCACACAGGAGAACCCATACAACCAAAAAGGTATGTGTTGTTTTCCCTTACATGGATGCATAACATTCTCCTCATGCTATTCACCTCATTTGACTAAGACTGATGATAGTCATCAAGAATAGGGTCCCCAAAGCTTTTTTAATGGCAGGGTAATTAACTACCACACACTTATCACATTGGACACAGTAGTATACTCATTCTCTTAATCAGTGGTCTCTGGATGCATCTCTTCCATTTGGTATTGACTATTAAAATATTCCACCTATAATAATAAAATTGCTTTGATTGTCATTGTATAGTTTGGACTACTATAAACAAACTACACACACACTGTGACCCAAAAACCTCTGCATAGTGAATGATCAAAACTATGAACATCCTCTGACCTGAAATATATTCTGGTGTAAATAAAGATGTGCACTGTTTACATGTACTTTTATTTAATCAAATGACCACCAAATCCACCAAAGTAGAGTTCTGCACATTTTTTTTTTTGTAATTATGGATGAGATAATGAGAGTTGTATGCAAGTCAGTTAATTATACAAATAAACAACAAAACAATAAGACCAATTCTTAAAGGAGCAGCAAACAGCTTAAGAATCTGTTGCCAAAATGAGGTCCATGAAGCATAGCCAAGGGGAGAGGACTGTGATTTTATTTTTACTTTGCTAGCTATATATTCCAACTTACAATTACAAAATATTTTATATTGAATTGGAATTTAATGAATTGAATCCAAACCTCAATAACTCAAAAGCATGTTGGCCTATAAACATGGTTACTTGGTGTATTTTATCAGTAGAAGGTTTAGGAATAGAAAGCTCTACGGCTAGAATAAATAGACTAAATATTATTGAAGACTTGAAGAATGATTAAGGAATTTGTACTAAATGAGTTTTGTGGATTTTATTTGTAAAGTTCAAAGTGTTCCTGGTTACAAAAGGTTTAAAACCTTAGTATTTAAACACTGAATAGATTCACATTATTTATAGTAGAACTAAATAGTAGAAATAAATACTCTTAAATTTTTTAGAGATTTAGGAAGCTGGGGTCAGAGTGCAAGTTTGCCAAAAGAGGGTCAAGGGCCTTGCTCAAGGGTCCATGAGTAGCAGTTTGGCGATACCGAGACTTGAACCCCCCAAACTTTCAATCAGGAACCCAGAGCATTAACCACTGAGTTACCACTTCCCAAATGAATACATACATCCAAATCCATTAATTAATTTCTGATACAATTCTCTGTCATTACTAATAATAGCTGTCAATAACATAATATTTCATAGTAACTGAATTTTTTCTTTTTATTCTTTAGGGAATTGTATGAAATACTGTACTTAGGTTGTTCCATGTAATGTATAGGACGGATTTATCAGAGGACACAGTGGTATAAAATTAAAAAATGACTGACTTCGCAAACAGCAACTCTGCTTTATGCTAGACACGAATTAGGAGAAAACATTATTGATTTATTTTTAAAAAAATTCTGTACTTTGTCATTTCCACGTTTCCCAAAACATTTGGAACTAGATGGTTAAATACATACTGTATCACTATAGTACAATTTGCATGTCACAATCAAAAATATAATGGTCAAATGTCAAAGATAAAATGTTTGTGGGTAGAAAACTCAAGCCATCACCAATACAAAAAGCACAAGTAAAACATCAATTCTAGTACAACCATAATAAGAGGCTACTTTCTTCCCAAACACAATAATTAAGTAATTAATTAAAATGGGCTTATATTAAAACTTAAGACACTGAAGTTTTACTCCAGATTCTTGTCATATTGCATGCTTATATGTGCTCTCAGAAATACATACACACACACATATATATATATATATATATATATATATATATATATATATATATATATATATATATATATATATATATATATATATATACACTCCCACTCAGGCAGAGGAAGCTCTGTTCAAGGGCCCTGCCTGCCCAGCATCAGGCTAAGTGCTCCTGACAGCCGACCACACAGTTATTAACTGTGATCTGCCACCACAGCACCCAGGCATGGCTGAGGGGAGGGCCTGAGCGTACTCCTCACCCGCACAAAGACCGCTTTCACCAGCCTGTCCTGCACTTTTACTGTACTTCATGTGTGCACATACTCAGGGTCATTTTAATATCTCTTTCATACAGCTCTTAAAGATACTTCTTAAAAATGTATTTGGGACAATGGATCCACAACAAAAAACCTCTCTAATTCACTGATGGTCAGCTGGGTGAAATTAAGAAAGGGATGATATATATATATATTTTTTTTTTTTGAATAGCATGTACATCAAAATATCTTTTAATTAAATCCAATGGTCTGAACCCACTTCTCACCACCATTTCCCTTTCTGGAAGATGTGGACACCATAAACTAGGCTGGGCCCCCGCAATGTACAATGTGGCAGATTAGACTGTGACACTAGGATAGGAGTGGACTGGAGATGTTGTTAGGAGGTCAGCAAAGTTCCATAATGACAGCTAACTATGTTTAGCTCCTGAAAGTATTTCAGCAAAACAACAGCATCGTCTTCACTCTCCAAAGGGCCTCAACATTGTCTGGGAAAAAAACCTCATGCGGCTTTTTCCTTCCCATGCTTCCCATAATTAGAGCCCACAATGTGCTGTTAAATAGTTGAGGCTTTTATTTTTTTGTGTGTGTCTTTGAATCAATGGGATTCTATATAGTAACATAGTGCGTACAGCCTTTCTAAGCCGAGGGAGGCTGCGTGCACCTTCAAAGCAGCGGCAGGCTGAGGACACGGCTGACATGCATTATTTTACACAAGAGCCGCCTTTTGTTTACTTCAAGATCCCTACCACAAAATTGCAGGATTTGTCCATCAGCTTTCTTTTTTTGAGCTGTTTTTTTTTTTTTTCCAGTCCATGCTTTGTTAGTTATCACATTGATAGATAACAACAACAGACATTGAGACTTTAAAAATCGCATATCATTTCTGATACAAAAATTACAAAGAGTCATTTTTATTAGGTGTGCTGTACTGTTTAAGATGTGTTTATCTATCAAATGAATTTAAAGCATTCTTTCTGTCTCTCTCATTTTTACACACACACACACACACACACACACACACACACACACACACACACACACACACACACACACACACACACACAGTCAGATTTCATTAACCAAATCTACTGCCAAAGGCAGTGAAATGCTAAAAGTGCTGCCAATGTAAGCAGAGGTGCTGCACCACTTTTGCCAGGAAGATTTAACCCATAAGTGTGCTATTAAGCTTCACAGCCTGCCAGTCTGCCAGTGCCCCTTTGAACTCTGGGCTTACATCCACTGCACACAGGCCAGGCTCCAAATTCAGTTCACTCAATGGCATACATTCTGAAGACATTCAAATGGCATCTTGCTTCATACAGAGCAATGTTGAGGGTAACATTGCCCTCCTGTGGACACAAACCCACAGGAAAGATGTCTCAAAGCAAGGACTATACTTTGAACAATCTCTATCAGATAATTAGACACAGCTATCAAATAGTTGTTTTGTGAATAGTATAGAACACTACAAATAATGTCAACACAAGACAACAAATTCCATTAAACCAATTCAGGCTGTTCATATGTTTACTTTTTTCACATTAGAGAAAGAGAGGTTGAGTGTGTGTTTGTGTGTGTGTCTGTGTGTGTGTGTGTGTGTGTGGGGGGGGGGTCTAAATGACCACCTTTATTTATTAAAAGAATCCCAGAATATAAAAGTAAATAGAAAATCTCAGAACAAACCTCATCTAGCACGACCTCAGAATACTGAATGACAGCCTCCTCGCAAAATGCTTCATTCCTCTCACTGTTAGAAATAGCATTTCTAGGAAGAAAAGTAAAAAAGAAAACAATATGGATGTAATATTAAGCACTTCATTTATAGGTATGATTATTGACATTTAAATGATGCTGAGTTTATACCTTTATATTAATGCCACATCTAATATAATACAATGCATTCTGAAAACATTCAGGCAAACTCAAGGATGGATCTTTTTTCTCTCATCAGTCTGAGAACAAAATAAATAATAATAATTTTAAAAAAGAATGAAAAATAATGAGTTTCCACAAAACTCTAAACACTAAATTTGCTGGAAATTATAATACACCAATCAGACATGAATTAAGCTATGAAACCAAACTAATTGTCACTGCATGTCTGAGACAGGGTTTTAATGAAGTTTAGATCTAGTGACGGTAACTAAAACAATCTGCAGCTTTTAAATTGTTAAGCAAATCTTGTTAGGTCTCAGGACCTCAAATTAGGGAACGGGTTAAACCTCTACCATGACACTGGCCTGAAATTGCAAAGACAATATAGGAGTTACCTGCTGGAACACAGGACGCTGTCTGGAGACAGACATGAACATCTCTGATTTGCAGTTGGAATTTGATTCTATGCCAGATATTTTGAGAGCATGGCAGAAAAACTCACTTTTACACACACACACACACAAACATTCATTCATATCTAGGGGCAACTAAGCATAGCCAAAACATCTAGGTTTTCTGGCATGTAGGAGAAAACCAGACAACATAAAGGAAACATGCTAGTGTATAAGGAGAAAAAGCACAAAGCCTCAACATGCACTGTTATCTGAGCTCATGATCAAACCAGGGACCCTGGAGACACTACCAGGTTCGTTTCCAAGTCACCTCGCTCGACTAATTGCATTTTATCATTATTATTGTTATTTTATTAACCCAGAATCTGCTTGAGATGCAAGGAAACCCACACTTTCCCTTTCTTTCCAATTCTTTCTTTATGCTGAATGTACAGTTCATTCAACATGAATGCACTTTTGTCACCCTCTATTGGAGACTATATTCATAAACATAGGGTTTTACCTGTTCACATTGTTTTGCATTAGTTAATCTACATATTTCATTTGCTATTCTTAAAACAGCCGATGTTGGATTTCACATGAAATACTTATTTCCCTATAATAATATTATCTTTTGTCATCATTTTCACAGAATTCAAATATATTAATACAATCGTTTTTAAATGGTTGATAACCTGTATAACTATCACACATTGTCACATTAAAATTCCAAATACACCAAATATACCATATATATATTGTGTCAGTTATTTTGTAATTCCAACATGGTAGTGCTTCACACATTAGCTTTACAGACCATGAATCATGTTGTCAAAACTGTATAGTATAACGAAAATTAGGTCTAAATCCGACAATTTACGGTTATGAAGCAAGCAGACATCAGAAAGATCAGACAATAGCATTTGCGTAGCCAACTGCTGCCAAACAACTGCCAAACTGCCAGCTATAAATACCTTTACTAACCATCAGCTATTAACCATTAAAACCATTATCAAATGGTTTTCATTACATAGTGTTTGTGTACTCCATTAAATTATCATCGAACTGAAGATACCATTGTACAAACATATCAGAATCAGAATGCCTAATGATGTCCTAATAGTCCTTATTGGAACAGTATACAGTAGAAACCATAAATTGCTCTACAAGTGTGCTCCATTGGGCCTAAATGGTATTCAATATACACCACATGCTACTAATGAATGGATGGATGGATGGATGGATAGATAATCTATGGGAAATTTACAGCTTCCAGCAGTATCCACAAACATGGGCAAAAGGGCATGTAATAAATACTACAAAATACAAAAAAATCTAAAGGTAAGTTAAAGAAAAGGGTCTGTGCAAAAGACAGTTTTTTTTATCGAGTCCTGTGCCACTGCTTTTTGGAGTTATGTGCAAACCGGAGTGTTAATGTTAATAGTCTACATTGTGTAGTGCAGTCCAAAATGGCTAAGGATGTGCAGAACAGTGAGGAAAGTCAGCACTCATCCCCTTCGAGTAGAATTGAAGAGTCGCATGACTTCCTCAGTCCTCCAGTGGAGAAAGGCAGTGACAGCAACCTTTCCCTGAAGCTGCTCTTCTGCCTGGAGATGATGCTGGTGCAGCTGCGGCAACCAATTACCAGTGAAGACCTACAATGACCATTCAAGGTTTTATGAAAAGTGCTCCACAAGCACAAAACCCTAAGGGCCTTGCTCAAATGGCCTAGAATGGCAGCTTGGCAATACCAAACCAATTAAATTCCGATTGATACAATTAAATCCTTTAATCCATGGGCTTTTACTAGAAATGTGAACTTTTCTAACACATCAATGGTGCTTTGTTCATTAACAATCATCAGTGATGTGTACTTTTTTATCGAATATTATTACTTAATTACTTCAAAAGTATAGTATTTAATAACTAATAATTTATGTATGCCTTCTTTAGCTCAATTCTCTGGTTCAAACAATAAAATAGTGAGGTCATGTGATATTTTGTATTATAATCATCACTCAGTCCAGATAATCATCTCTGTGGCCTGGTTCATTTCACAAGAGAAAGCTATCCCTTCTACTTATCTTACACTTACCTACTGCAGACTTCACTTTGCAGAGCCTCTATATATGCTTTTTTTCCTTTGTTTTAAATTGCCGCATATTCCCTTTGAGTGGTAAAGGGGCATGTTTAATAGATGGTTAGGGACATTATTATAAAGCTTCAATTCTTCATGTGAAAAACTTTCCACATCTTGCCACCTGGACAATTTTAGTGCAGCCGTCCCCTTGATGGAAACACACTGGCATAGGACTTAGCAGCAGATGAAAACTTTTAATCATAGGCAAGGTCATGGAGGTGATGTCTGACATGTTAAAAATAGAAAAAGGTGGAGCAAATATTTTACAATTAAGAATCATGACCCAAATAAAGGAAAACAGGAAATTCTCCAAGAAGGAAGTACAAGGATAAACAAAATAACTACATATAAAGAACACATTCATATAAACCCTTTTTGAAAAATGAGGAAATATTAAATCTTGACAACATTCAATACAGAGGCAGGTATTTCTTTAAAAAAAAAAATTAAATAAAAATTAAATAAAATGTCCTCTGATAACGTGTTTTCTTGTGGCAGTTCAGTTCCAGTACAGTGTTGATTCATGATTGGGTAATAGCTGGTGAAAAGGGGAAAAAAAACTATTAAACTGTAATGCAAACATTGCAACTATAATCACAAAAGCTGTAAACAAGGAAAAATAGGGAAGAAAAAAAACTCCTTGCTGCTTTCCATAACCTTACCTCAAGAAAACGGTTTTTTTTAAAAGTGTCCCAAATCAAAAATAAAACAAAAAACACACGTACAGACAACCTATCCTGAGTACAGTCTGAGAAAATAAATAAACCCTCCATGCTTGCTTCTTTTTTGTGTGTTTACGTGGTGTATGGAATTTGACAGGGAAATCAGTCCTGGTTTTGTTGGCTGGTGTGTCAGTATCCCTGTAAACCGTTGTAAACCTTCTGAGATGGCGTCTGCTTCAAAAGCTTCTTAATATCTACACAAAAAAAAAGAGATGGAAAAACATTGATGATGTTGAATCAGTCAGAAAATCTCAAGAGCAAAAATTAGGGAGGAGATTTTTTTTTTTGCTAAACAAATAGGTCTTGTACTAAAACCCATTATACCATTACAAAATCTAGACCAATAAACCTTTCCTACTGCCATACCAGCTTTCTCGTCTTCATTAAACTGATCCTTGGGGAAGTCTATGTCAAAGCTTATTATAAGCGATCCACGGATGTTGTTGTTGTCGAAGTTGGGAAGTCCTTCACCCTTCTTCCAGATTCGAGCTCCAGGCTTGGTAATTTTATCCCTCACAATGTGAACCTGTAAAATGAGAAGTAACAATTTGTATGAGAGATCGTGGGAACCTAAAAAGCAGCATAATAGTCCATGTATGTGTGTATGTGTGTGTTTGTGTGATATCTGGAACGTTTACCTGGTGGCCATCCAAATGTTTGATAAACATTTCAAAGCCAACCAGAGCCTCTGCCAGGGTGATTGTTACATTTGTGTACAGGTCATCGCCTCTGCGCTCAAATACCGGGTGCCTGGAGAACCAAATGCATAGAATAAGCTATTATAGGAGAGAATCACACATACAGAAACAGTTTCGCTTGCACTGTTAATGCAAATTAAGCCCATTTCTATATTTGCTTTTTTATATACTACATTATGGTTGCAGAATCACCTACATTGATCACAACATTCTCAATTAGCTAAACAATAAACTGCAATATTTGTCATCAGATTCAGACCCACTTCATTAAATCAATCACATGATGGAAAACAAAAAGTATTGTGCCAGAACTGTTTACTATGCATTTAAATAGTCATCATACTTTAAGACTTTAATGCGGAAGCGAAGATCTCCAGGTTCTCCGTCAATATGGGGTTCACCTGCACACAAGGAAATAAAACACATTACTGATTTGCCAGGCACCCACACCTGAAACTTCGGAAAAATCTAAAGTGCGGTACATCGACTGTTTCTGTACAGTCACACAGTACCTTCACCAATGAAGGGGTACTCCATCTCATCCCTCACTCCCTGCTCGATCTCCACTTCTAATGTCCTCTCTTCGTTCACAAGTCTGCAAACAGTGGCAGCATTATTTATCCTGTGTGTGCACGCTACTACAGTGCACAGTCTCCTCACAAAAGGTGTAGCAATCTTACTTAATATTAGGGCATTCATCACAGACTACTTCCTGGGTCATTTGGAAGCGGCCTGGCCCGAGCTGCGTGGTTCTCATCTCCTGGCGACAGTTGCATTTTCTTTTGCCTGGGACCTCTTTGGCAACCGGTTTGTTTCGAACCACCTACATCATGACAGAAAAGCAAACAAACAACAGGTATTAAAAATAAGGATAAGCAATATTTTACAGCTCTGTGGTTCAGTTAATTCAATATCCTGCTATAAAAAAAATCTCATCTGCTAACTACTAAATATTTCATCAGAGTTAATGATCTACTATACATTACCATAAATTACCATTAAATTCTCATTATTGGAATGTGTTTGCATAAACAATACGAACAGTAACCAAATTCAGATCCAAATCCAGTTCTTTATGGCCACCGATCAGGCATGACCACCTGCCTAATATCGTTGCTACCAAAACAGTTCTGACCCGTTGAGCATTAACAGCATAAACTTTAGAATTTTGAGCTACAGTAGCTCATCTGTTGGTCCACACAGTCCAGCCTTCGCATGGCCTTGGCCGCCCATGACCCAGTTGTCGGTTCACGACTGGTTCCTTCCTTGGAGCACTTTTGATGGATACTGACCACTGCACACCAGGAGCAGCTCTTGTGGGATGTTCCTGGTGTGCAGTGGTCAGTATTCATCAAAAGTGCTCCAAGGAAGGACAAGGGCCAAACTCTCTCAAATCCTTATGCTTGCCCATTTTTCCTGCTTCTAACACATCAACTTTGAGAACAAAATGGTCACTTGCTGCCTTATACATCCTGCACACAAACAGGTGCCACGATAAGGAGATAATCAGTGTTATTCACTTCACTGGTCATAATGTTATAATATCATACTTTTATGCCTGATTGGTGTAGTAGGGAAAATGTCTAATGGATAATTGGAGTGAGTAATCTGTATTAATTAATAACTTATATTTAGCTGTATGTTTAAGGACTGACATTTTACACCGTACAAATACTTTCCACACGCCACATTATGCAAAATAAATATTTGTACCTCTACAAAATTTCCGGAATAAACTTCCTCCAGTGTAACCTCAAGATCCAGCACAATGTCGTTTCCTCTTGGAATGTTTCGGTCTTGTTGTTGTCTGTTCCCACCAAACATAAACCCAAAGTCTCCGAAGAAACTGCAACAAAAATAGACAGAAACACTAAGGCACAGCTCAACAGATACCAGTGTTTATGTATGTTCATGTCTGATATCAGAAATTAGGTCAATTGGGTAATTATTGAAATGCTTTTTATTGACCATAATGCAATGATCTGTAATGCTACACCAAGCTTTATTTTGTAATCTATTTAAATCTGAATTGAATTTACTAGTTTATTTTATTTTAGTCCTGATTTTATTCGTGAACCATTGTAAATACATCATTTCTTATGAACAAGCTGGAAAGAGAAGAACAAAACATGATTAATGCATGTAGTCACATGCTGTTTCCATTAGATACACCTAATGATAATACACTCAAAAAAATCAGTCTCAAAAATCTTAACCATGGATGCTTGTATTTAAGTTGAATGTGTTTAATGCATTTGAGAAGGTGTTGATTATTTACAGCAGTAGGTTGGTGAGAGACTGTTATATAATAAATAATAATAAAAACTGGTTTTTACAGATGTCTAAATAGCACATGTTATTCAGGAATATATAAAAAAAATATTTTATCATTGGCAAATTGCTATGGTATAAACGAAACAAAACACATCTGGACATGATTTTATAGAAAAACACTCACTAATGTCTTTATTAGAAACATTATAATAATGCTGGGTTGGGGCTTCAATTCTTCATGGGATGGATTTCACATAATGTTTCTTTGAGATTCTGGTAAATGTTGACATGTTTGCAACATACAAATCCTGCACCTTTTCAGGGGATGCACCTGGTCAGCAACTATACTCCAACAGACTGTGGCATTTTCGAGATGACTGATTGGTATTACCAAGCCCAGAGTGTGACAAATAAATTCACCATATCAATACACCACCTCCACCAGCCTGAACTGTTGACACAATGCAGGTTAGGTTTATGGATTCCTGCTGTACTTGAGCAGAAATCAAGATTTTGGTGAGTTTGAGGAAACGTCTGCCTCGGCTTTCTGTTCTTGGCTAACAGAATTGGAACCTGGTGTGCCTTTCTGCCATTTCGGCCCAACTGTCTCACAGTTCAATGCATTCTAAAAGGCTTTTTAGCTTATATAGAGGGTACAGAGGTGAGAGCTGAGCTACTTTAACCCTTGTCAGCTTGAACCAATCTGCCAGTTCTCTGCTGCTCTGTTTAATGTGCATTTCCTTCCAGATACAAGGAGTATTTCCATCCAGAAGAGCTCACTAGAGGTTTATTCTTTATTGCACTCTTCTAAGTAAACTCTAGAGACTGTTGCCTCTGTTGTGAAAATCTGAAACGATCGGCAGTTTCAGAAATATTTAAACCAACCCACGTGACACCAACGATCATGATATGTTCAAAATCACCGAGCCTGCACATTTCTAAAGTTGATGTGAACATTATATAAGGCTACTGGCCTGTATCTCCAACATGATAGGCTGACAAGACGATTTTATGAATGGGTAGGTGCTCAGTAAGTGTTAAATACATGTATAACATTAGTTACCACCTCAGTGTGAAGTATTTTGCTATAACTTATTTCTCCATGCATGCAAATGTGTATTTGTATTATTTATTTTAAATACATACCTAGAAAAGATATCACCGTGTGAGCTGTGATGGCCTTCTTTCAGTCCCTCTTCTCCATAAGCATCATACTGTTTCCTCTTTTCCTCATCTGACAGCACCTGAGTTCAACAGAAACCAATAACACACAGGAATTTTACTTGAAGAACAACTGTTTTGAATGAATATAAATCTTCAAGATCTTCAAACTTCAATTCCTAAAAATAGAAGTGAATTTAAAAAGAAAGGGATTTAATTTGCATGTGAGTGAATACATGTCAAATCCACGTCGGGTTTTCAAAGCTACCAGTCAGGTGGCGTTTGGACCAATCAGAAGAAGCCACACGTTTTTTTCCACCAATCAAATTCGCCCATGATTTCAACCAGTAATATACAGCATATTGTGTAGATCTACAGCCGCGAAATGAATAAAATTGGGTGGGTTTATTATAAATAGCGACCCAGTGCTTCTAATGACATAATATGAGCACCATAGCAGAATAAAAAAAAAAATACAACACGGAGGTTGTTTGTGCAGCACCAAAAAAGTCCCCCGGTGTCGTTATTAGCTTGTTTAACACGTGTTTTGGTTGCACCTTCCCTTCCAGCACTGTGCAATACAATGAAGACACACCGACCTCATAAGCAGCTCCAAGATCTGCAAATTTGTCCTGGGCTTTGGGGTCGTCTTGGTTTCGGTCAGGATGCAGCTGCAGTGCCAGCTTTCTGTAGGCTTTTTTGATTTCTTTAATAGATGCTGATTTACTCACTCCGAGGATCTTGTAGAAATCTCTCCTGAAGAAACAACAACAAAACATCACCTCTGTTCTGATGGAGCTTTTACTGGATACATTAATACAGATCTACATAGGCCATCTCGTTTCCTGTGTCGAATTTGTCTTTGTGAATAATAAAGTTATCTATCAATCAATCTATTTATTTATTTCCTGGTAGGCAAATTTCCCTACCCCCCCTCCAAAAAAGAAAAATGCAGACTGATGTACAAAAAGTTTAAGATCATATAAGATTATTGTTGTTACTCTTGTGTTGAGATCAATGTACATGGCTTTCATTCAAACAGCACTGATCCAGAGACATGATCTACTCCATTATAAAAAACATCACAAAATCCTGTGAACATCTACATTTTATAAATCAACATAAAACCCCTTAAATCGCCCTTTTATTGTAAGTGGGTTTTTTTCAGCTTTCCTCACTGTTCTTCCCAGCCAGCTGTAAGAGGAGCACAGACCAATCACAGATGAACATGTGGACCAGCCGGCAGCTCGATGTATCAACGGACAAAGTAAATCAAACAGCGCCAAAACAAATGGCTGTCACTCACCCTGCGAGCACTGTCGCTATCAAACACAAGAGCAGACAGCATACACTCGACAGTTTCATCCCTCCCGCGGCCATGAGGCTTTCTTTCTTACAGAAATCCAATAAAAAAAAAACTACACCGGCTTTCTGTGTTGTCTATCTCAGAGAACTTCCTGTTCTGGCTCAAGTCACGCCCCCCGTGTTCGTACCAACCGGAAGTACGACAAGAGTCCCGACAAGCACTGCATAAACGTCATACACGACGCATAACACATTATAATTCACTACTTAGGCTGTATATCGAAATACGTTCTCTCGATAGCGAGCCGTGCTCGAATATAGGACAACAACCTCTATTTAATATTCAACCAATTACTTTCCAAGCTTTCCGATGTTTGTTAGACTTTAATTTTGTCCAGCAGGAAGCACTTTTATAGATCCACAAACTTGAGAGTCATAGAGGAGATAAAGATGTCCTCGCTTGACAGAGTGAAAGTGTTAGTCTTGGGAGATTCAGGTAAGCGACAGGAAACTGTGAGCAGAACTAATGAGTGGATTTGGGTGAGATTGTGAGATTTTGCTGAGTCTTATCGAATTTTATTTTTTATTTCAAATTTTATATACTCAGACTTAATCTAAGGTTTGAGATGAGAGAGGACAAACATTGGGATAAATAGTGAAATTTAAAGAATTTTATTCACCTTTTCATGGTCGTGGTTGGCCAACATATTTAGCTGTAACGTTATGGACAACATTTCTTGATGTAACAATAGCTAGATGTAACAACATGGCAGTACATCCAGATGTAACAATAGCTTGAAGTAACGCTATGGCCAACTTATCTAGATGTAACAATATTGCCAAGATTTCTAGATGTAACAATATGGCCAGATGTAACATATCTAGATGTAACAATATGGCCAACCTATCTAGATGAAACAATATGGCCAACCTATCTAGATGTAACAGTATGGCCAGATGTAACTATCTAAATGTAACAATATGCCCAAGATTTCTAGATGTAACAATATGGCCAATGTATCTAGATGTAATGAAATCTAGATGTAAACATTTCCGTACCCACTGTACGTTTGACAGTATTCAGACCCCCTTAAATTTTTCACTCTTTGTTATATTGCAGCCATTTGCTAAAATCATTTAGGTTCATTCTTCTTACTCATGAATGTACACACAGCACCCCATACTGACAGAAAAACACAGAATTGTTGACATTGTTGCAGATTTATTAAAAAAGAAAAACTGAAATATCACATGGTCCTAAGTATTCAGACCCTTTGCTCAGTATTTAGTAGAAGCCCCCTTTTGATCTAATACAGCCAGGAGTCTTTTTGGGAAAGATGCAACAAGTCTTTCACACCTGGATTTGGGGATCCTCTGCCATTCCTCCTTGCAGGTCCTCTCCAGTTCTGTCAGGTTGGATGGTAAACGTTGGTGGACAGCAATTTTTAGGTCTCTCCAGAGATGCTCAATTGGGTTTAAGTCAGGGCTCTGGCTGGGCCATTCAAGAACAGTCACAGAGTTGTTGTGAAGCCACTCCTTCGTTATTTTAGCTGTGTGCTTAGGGTCATTGTCTTGTTGGAAGGTAAACCTTCAGCCCAGTCTGAGGTCCAGAGCACTCTGGAGAAGGTTTTTGTGCAGGATATCCCTGTACTTGGCCGCATTCATCTTTCCCTCGATTGCAACCAGTCGTCCTGTCCCTGCAGCTGAAAAACACCCCCACAGCATGATGCTGCCACCACCATGCTTCACTGTTGGGACTGTATTGGACAGGTGATGAGCAGTGCCTGGTTTTCTCCACACATACCGCTTAGAATTAAGACCAAAAAGTTCTATTTTGGTCTCATCAGACCAGAGAATCTTATTTCTCACCATCTTGGAGTCCTTCAGGTGTTTTTTAGCAAACTCCATGCGGGCTTTCATGTGTCTTACACTGAGGAGAGGCTTCCGTCGGGCCACTCTGCCATAAAGCCCCGACTGGTGGAGGGCTGCAGTGATGGTTGACTTTCTACAACTTTCTCCCATCTCCTGACTGCATCTCTGGAGCTCAGCCACAGTGATCTTTGGGTTCTTCTTTACCTCTCTCACCAAGGCTCTTCTCCCCCGATAGCTCAGTTTGGCCGGACGGCCAGCTCTAGGAAGGGTTCTGGTCGTCCCAAACGTCTTCCATTTAAAGATTATGGAGGCCACTGTGCTCTTAGGAACCTTAAGTGCAGCAGAAATCTTTTGTAACCTTGGCCAGATCTGTGCCTTGCCACAATTCTGTCTCTGAGCTCTTCAGGCAGTTCCTTTGACCTCATGATTCTCATTTGCTCTGACATGCATTGTGATCTGGAAGGTCTTATATAGATAGGTGTGTGGCTTTCCTAATCAAGTCCAATCAGTATAATCAAACACAGCTGGACTCAAATGAAGGTGTAGAACCATCTCAAGGATGATCAGAAGAAATGGAAAGCACCTGAGTTAAATATATGAGTGTCACAGCAAAGGGTCTGAATACTGAAGGACCATGTGATATTTCAGTTTTTCTTTTTTAATAAATCTGCAACAATGTCAACAATTCTGTGTTTTTCTGTCAGTATGGGGAGCTGTGTGTGCATTCATGAGGAAGAAGAATTAACTTAAATGATTTTAGCAAATGGCTGCAATATAACAAAGAGTGAAAAATTTAAGGGGGTCTGAATACTTTCTGTACCCACTGTATATAGATGTCAAATCAAATTCAATTTTATTTGTCACATACACATACTTACAGAGTACGACATGCAGTGAAATGGTTTATAACTTTATAACATATAGATGTAACAATATATAGGTGTGACAACATTTATGTAACTTTATTGCAAACAATCTAGAGGTAACTATCAAAATGTAACAACATGGCCAACATTTCTAGATGTAACTATATCTAAATATAACAATATGGTTAACATGTATAGATGTAACGGCATCTAGATGTAACGATCTGGCCAATGTATCTAACACGGCCAACACATTGAGATATAACAATATATAAATGATGCATATCCAGATGTATATCTAGATGTAACTATATGACCAACATATATAGAGCGAACCATATCTAGAAGTAACGATATGGCCAACATATTTAGATGTAACAATATGGGCAACATTTCTAGATGGAATGCTATTGCCATAACTGTAATATTATAATTTTTTTTTCTTATTGTCAACTTGTGCCTGTATTACCAATATGAAGTTTGTAGACTCTTACTTGCATGTCATTGCCTTCCATAGGTATTGTCTTCCACGTCAGTATAAAATATATTTAGGTTTGTTGCTGTCAATAAAACTGCAATAAGTACCAGGTACCATGAGAGGGAGCCATTACACCTGCCAAAATGATGTGCGAATGCAAGAGAACAAGTACTGGTTATATTACACCCAAATAACATCGACTAATCAAACCAAGTTATTAAGAATTTAATCCCTTTGGGTTTATATATGTATAAATCTGGCTCAGTGCTTCACCCGCCATTCAGCTCACTGCATGTCATTTCTAGATTTAACAATACCAACTTTTTGGTTACTCATGCTGTCTTTATGACTTGTGTGTTTCTAGGTGTTGGAAAGTCATCTTTAGTTCACCTGTTGTGCCATAATCAAGTTTTGGGAAATCCTTCATGGACAGTTGGCTGTTCTGTGGATGTCAGGGTAATTCTTAATTCAATTTATTTGTACAGCATTATTATCAATAGATTTTTCACAAAGCAGCTTAACAGAAATATGCCGATCAGGCATAACATAATGACCACTGAGAGGTGAAGTGAATAACACTGATTATCTCCTTATCATGGCACCTGTTAGTGGGTGGGACATATCAAGCAGCAAGTGAACATTTTGTCCTCAAATTTGATGTGTTAGAAGCAGGAAAATGGGAAAGCGTAAGGAGTCTTATGACTCACTCAACAAAAGAGCCAAATTGTGAAGGCTGGACGACTGGGTCAGAGCATCTCCAAAACTGCAGTTCTTGTGGGATGTTCCTGGTCTGCAGTGATCAGTATGTATCAAAGTGGTCCAAGGAAGAAACCGTGGTGAACCGATGATAGGGTCATGGGCGGCTGAGGCTCATGATGCTCATTGGGAGCGAAGGCTGGACCGCGTGGTCTGATCCAACAGATGATCTCCTGTAGTTCAATTGCTGAAGAAGTTAATGCTGGTTATAATAGAAAGGTGTCGAAATACACGATGTATCGCTGTTTAATGTGTACGGGGCTACAGACCAGACAAAGTGCCCATGCTGACCTCTGTCCACTGCCAAAAGCCACAACAATGGGCACATGAGCATCAGAACTGGACCACTGAGCAATTGAAGAAGGTTGGATGGTCTGATGAATCAGGTTTAATTATGAATCAGCATGTGAGATACAAGAATTCTTTAGTAACAAGCTAAAAAATTTGCATCCCTTCACTTGATTTATCTCAGAAAACATTTAGCACATTTACACTGTTTTACTGTTTACACTGTTTCTATTTCAAATCTCATTTATTATCTTGACACACATTTTGCTACTTTTTATTCTAAAGGAATTCACCTTGTTGATTGCTTCGTGTCTGCAGGTCCATGACTATAAAGAAGGTACTCCAGAGGAGAAGACTTACTACATTGAACTGTGGGATGTTGGAGGCTCTGTGGGAAGCGCCAGTAGTGTTAAAAGCACCAGAGCCGTTTTCTACAATTCAGTTAATGGTATGTTAGCAAAACCACTGATAATTTTGTATGTGGGAATGGAGCATAAGAATGCCTTGATGGATAAACAGTGACCATGACATCCAGGTTTAGATCTGGATAATTACACTGGCATTTAATATTTTTAAGGAAATAAATATGCTCTTGTGTAAAGGTGGATGTGTGTTACTGAATCTTTTTTTCCCCCAGGCATTATTTTAGTTCATGATCTGACCAACAAAAAATCCTCCCAGAATCTGTGTCGCTGGTCAATGGAGGCATTGAGCAAAGACTCTTCTCCTACAGGTGTCATTGTGTCAAATGGGTGAGTCGGTCTCAGTTTTATGTCAAATTAAAGCAATGAGGCCTGATTAGCTCCTTGTGTGTACCTGTAAAGAATACTAAACTATGATGCTTCAGCACTCTTACAGTGATTTCTATACATAAGTATAAGCACATGCATATAACTCTTAGTTTTACTCCTGTGGATATCATGCAGGGATTATGACCGAGAGCAGTTTGCAGACAACACCGTCCCTCTCCTGCTAATTGGCACGAAGTACGATCAGATTCCTGAAAACAAGAGGAATGACGTCCTGACTCGCACCGCCTTCCTGTCTGAAGATTTCAACGCAGAAGAGATTAACCTGGTGGGTGATTCTCACAGTGGGAGACTGTAAATGCCAGGAAAAGTTTATTCTATAATATTTTGTTATCTACAATTTCCATGTAATCCTGTTCTAATTGTTTATTATTTGATCACATTTGTCTGTTATTCAGGACTGTACAAATCCACGCTACTTTGCTGCTGGCTCATCTAATGCTGTAAAACTGAGCAGATTTTTTGACAAGGTAACAAGACAACTCCAGTATCTGTGGTGGATCTGCGGAATTTTCCGGATCCTATTCGTTCATTTCTTCAAGTCATGTCAAGTGGCATTTACAGCATTTATTTTGATATTAATTTCAACAACCTTTTAGAAACTGAGAGCTACTTCTTGGATACACATTAATGTGAAGGGTTTGATACACACTTCTGAAATAACAAATTTGCTCAATTTACCTTTAATTGTATGTTGTTATTAATATTTAATGATATTCATCTATATCTATTCATCTATATTTTAATATTGTTATTTTCAAATTCACAACAATTCAAATGTGATTTAAAAAAAGAATAGCAACAAAAAAAACTAGATGCAGCTCACTGGTAAGTGGCGCTATGGTGAGCTGTTTTTAGAAAAGGCCCTCGGGTGACTCATGTGGTCCTTGCAGGCAACCTGGTGACCCCTGATTTATGGTATAATATAGCACAAATTATCACAAAAGGGTAAACTGGGCAAATTGGAAATACAGTGTATGATAGTAGGAAATAATAAACTTTAAAAAAGTTATTTTCATCAAAGAAAGTCAAACGTCTCGTGAAAGTTTTCAGGGCATTTTGACCTGAAACTAAACCACCAACCTGATATTTTTAATGAAAAAAAAAAAAACTGATGTTGGAGCATCTAATGAGACATTAAACCCATTTTTTTAAGAATTTTTTAAAATAGTTATTTATTATTCATGAGAAAATTAGTGTATTAATATTAAATGTTTCTATTGTTTTAAATAAGGTTTTATTATATTTAATGTATTATTTCATGGTTTCATAAATGAATTTGATGTCATGCAATCGTGTTTAAACCAACAGGTTATAGAGAAGAGATATTTCAGTAGAGACCCGAGTCAGGTGAGTGTGTGTTCTGTTTTACTGTTTAACATTGTACTATGCAGTGTTTTACTTGATGACCACCATGGTGTAATGTTTTGCAGCATAAACAGCCATAAAAAAAGATGTATTTAAAAAAATGGTCACATTTTCTTATTGTTGCTGTAATTTTTCATTTTGTCCTGTTTTTTGTTTGTAGATGACCGGTTTCACAGAGAGGAAGCGCTTCAACTTCAAGAGTTTTCACTACGACTAAACGTGTGGAAATACTTCAGAGGCTTGTGGTTTCACAACCTGTAAAATTTACCAAACTTGCTCTCACTTCTATTTGACCATTAAAAGACCTCTTCTATTTTTTTATATAGTGACGGGAGAATAAGACTCACTTAAAGTGTGTTTACATATTTTACACAACAACTCATTTATGCAACATCTAGGCTGATCCTTTGCATGTGTAAAATGTACAATTGTATAAAACATTGACTGGGAAAAGGAGACTGTACTTTCTTAATTTTTTCTTAAAGCTTAATTTGTAAACAGCAGGTCCTTATCCTGTTTCCACGTCATGAGCCACATAATATAATTGCTCAAAAATAATCCTTTCTGTATCTGCTTATGATGTTAAACAATGATTTATCCTTAATGATAGGGATTTTTTTTATTTCTGTTTACTTTATTTAATAAAAGTCTTTAATTTATCCATTTTGATAAATATGCTGTATTTGCTATATTAGCAAACCTGTACTTCATATAATTGTATATAATGTTTACATGAATTAGATGAATAAAGAAACTTTTCTTAAACAATTATTCACATGAGTATTCACCCATTGATTTCTTAAATATATTTGGAAGAAAACTATAAAATCTACAAAGACGATTGATCCAAAGTGTGTAATATACAAACACACACACACACACACACACACACACATATATATATATATATATATATATTATGTAATATATTATATATATTACACTTTGATATATGATATTTGATTTACGGTCTATTGAAAATAACTCTTGATTTTAACCTTTATTTTTTAAATATCTGGCAACAAAAGTGAGTACACCCTAAGTGATAACAGCTGTATGTTACTTAACCATGCAAAGCCACATGTCCTATGTATCATCTGTGTATCTTTTATTAGAGTTAAAATTTGGTGCTTTGACTGACCACTAGATGTTGAACATGGCACCTCATGGCAAAGACTCACTGAGGATTGTATAGCTTCTTATAGCCTAGGGCAAAGATGGCCTAAGCTATAAGAAGATCTATAAAATACATAAACACCTAACTAGACGAGAGGAGAGGAGAGGAGAGGAGAGACTCAAAAGGGCAGAATGAGGTATGGAACCTTCGTACACACTTTTAGAACTTACACCTACAATCCACACAACACCAGGCATATATTAAGTTTTGCAATAAGGCTTACACGTAAATGGAATATTTCATATTCATTTGACCACCTTTACTAATTAAAGTTACTGGCAGTATTGATGTGGGAGTGAAGAGGCGCTGGATGTAGCACCAAAATTCACTGGGTTATGGGACACCTGATGCCAGTCATATTTCCAAAGTGCATTAGGCCATAACTTAGCCTACCACTAGCTCTTTTATGACTTTCTCTCTTACTTTGTTTGTACTTGTCTGTGTTAACATTCACTATATTGCCAAAAGTATTGGGTCACCTGACCTTTCCTGCCATATGTAGTTCTTTTCCAAACTGTTACCACAAAGCTGGAGGCACTCAATTGTATAGTACGTCTTTAGGTTTGCTATAATACATTTTTTCCTTTACTTTACCCCCAAACCTGTTCCAGCATGGCAATGCCCCTGTGCACAAAATGAGCTTCTTGAAGATCTGATTTACATGCTTCGCAAAGAAAGATCTTGAGTGGCCTTTTATTGAGCTCTGAGCTCATCCCTCCTAAAAACCTTTGGTATAAATCGGAACGCTGAGTGCACCCCAGGTCTCCTCACCTACATCAGTACCTGCCTTTCGTAATACCCTTGTGGCTGATGAACACAAATATCTATAAGCGAACACCAAAATCTAGTTTGGTTCTAAAACAGCTTCCCAGAAGAGTGGAGGGAATTATAAGTCCAAACTGCGACTGAATGTGGAATGCAATGCTCAAAAATCTCATGACCAGGTGACCCAATACTTTTGCCAATATAGTGTATGTATCTGCGCTGCTCTTCAACATGTACAGAATGTTTCAGTGTTTCTGCAACAGTCATAGACAACAATGGCCACACACACTAATTATAAAAAAAAAGGCTTCCTTAAAGGTAAAATATTTTTAGAAGGCCAAAGCATGGGAAGCTAGTGGCTTCTTGATAAAAGCTAAATAGTATGATATATTGTATATTCATCAAACAATTAAGGCTCTAAGGTCTTTCAACAATAGCTGAAAATATTCAGTGCCTTAAAATGCCATCTCCGAAAGGAGCATGAAGGAAACATTTATCAGGTCATTAAATGTAATTTTTAGAATAATTTATTGTTAATTTAGCTGTTAATAATTTTGTTACATCGATAAAAATGCAATCTCAATATACTACTCTCTCATTAACCCGTTGCTGTAACCTGTTTCTGTACTACTCTCCCATTAACCTGTACTCATAGCTTTTATCTTGTATTTTTCTACAGGCTAGAAACAGTGTCATAAAGCCTAATACGTGTATTCCTATGAAGTGGGTCATAAGTGCAATACTTGTGTAGATGTAAGAGAGAATATAACAGGCCTACTGTCTCTGTAAAGGTAATAATTGTTATAAAATATTATTATGACAAAGAAAGGTTTGTTTAACTTCCTAGTTTTTAGTAATTCATTTTCAGTACAATTCATTTGTCAAAATGTATTAGAGAAGAAAAGCAGGCTATATTATAGATACTGATGCCTCTGATGATGTGTCGCTCTGATGTCTAATATTATTGGGAAGTGATTCTCCAGCAAAGAATAAGAAGTAAAAATAAACCAGATTCAGAGTCAGATGAGCAAGAATTTGCTTTTTTTTGTTCAGATTTGAGGAATTTTAGCTGAAAAATGAGTACAAAAAGTAAGTTTGTCACATGTATGTAGTTTCACATTCTGTCTTGTTCTTGCTCATAGATGACATAATTAATAGGCGGGAAGCATTTCAACTTCAAAAAACTTCAGTACAACTAAATGTATGAAAACATGACAGAGGCTTGTGCTTTTAGTCATGTATGATCTGATGATATTGCCTATAACCTTTCACCACAGTTGTTTATGAAAATGTAAAAAGCAGATGAAAGTGCAGATACACCTTTTACTACTTTACAAAACATCACGTAACAAAGAAACATGAATGTGAAAAACCTAACCTGACAACAGGTATTTTTGGGGTCTTGTAATAAATCATAGATATAACACTACAATGTGTTCATTTGACCAGGTTATCTGACATTCTGACCATTATCTATTTGACCATTAGTTATCAGATCTGTTACTGATGGACTGATGTGAGACTGAGGAGGTAATGGATGTATTGTGCAATTTGCATCAGTGCCCATTGTGTAAAGTAAAACTTTTTTTTTCATAATGTAAAAATGCATCATGTCAAAAGAGGCTTAATGCTTTTTCTCTCAAAGGTTTTTCTCTCCCCTTATGTGTAGATGTGTGCCACTGCACTACACTGTGGCTCTGTGCATGCAACACATTTTAATGGTTTTAATAGTCAGACACAAGATTGATCACTCAAGACAGATATTTCTGCAAAGACCTGAGACCAGTGTAAAGTTACACATGCAGTTTTCACTTTTAACAGAATCATGAACTCAGTCTGTAAACTGATGGGCACTGTGCTGACTTTTTTTTAGCCTCAAAGCTAATTGCAACTAAAAATAATTATTTATGCTTACATTTTACACAGATTTTATGTTACCACAGTTACTGAGTGTGTACAAACATTATATAGGCTTGTGGCTTTTTTTCTCTTCCTGTCTGACAAACCCACCACCTCTACATCTTAGCATCAGACCTGAAACTGTATAGGTTAGCTTTGCTGTAGTTAAAATATTACTCTATAGTAATTATTTAATTATTTTTATTAATTACCCACCAAAGGTCACTCGACAGATATTCAATAAAAAAAGACAAATGTAATGTATGCAGTGTATATTTTATTGAATCATGGTTACTTCCATTGTGTTCACTTTCTATCCTATAACTTGTTTAATCCATGGCAAAAAGGAAGAGATCTTCATATATACCTCTGGATATTTGTCATTTAGGCAGTTTCCACTGAATGTATATGCTGCTATTCCTTGTGGCTGATTATCACAGATAAGTGGACTCCCTGAATCACCCTGTAGAGAAAATAAGAGAATAAAAAAATACAATAAGTTGTACTTTAACATTCGGATGTTCTAAACAGACAATTTCGATTTGGTCATTTTTTTTTTCATATCAAATATTATATATACACTGACCAGCACAACTTTATAGTCACCAATCAGGCATAATATTATAACCACCTGCATAATGTTGTAAAAACAGTTCTGACCCACCGAGCATTAACAGTTAAACATTAAAGTCTTCAGCAATTAGAGCTAAAGGAGCTCATCTGTTGGATCGACCCACATGCTGTAAAATATTTAAATGTTTTCACTGAACGCTACAATGCAGTACCTGACAAAATGCATTTTTCCCATCAACGTTGGTGCAGATCATGTTATAGCTGTCAAAATACATCTGCCAAGCATCCTTGCACTCAGAGTTGGACATTATTTTGAGAGTTGCTTCTTTTAGGACATTCGATGCTGCGCTGTTCTGTGCTGTCTTGCCCCAGCCAGCAATTGAACATAACCGATTGGCGGGAATGTCCTTGTCTTTCTTTGGAAGAGCAATAACCGTCACATTTTTGTTCAGCTTGGCATTGGATTTCAGCTGTAACAGATTAGTGACTTAGGTGATGTTTGAGCGGACAGCTGATTTTCACTACATGAATAGAAGCAAAAATTATAAAGACGTACCTTCAGGAGCATGATATCATTTGCACGTTCATTCTTCCTGTAACATGGATGCTTGATGCATTTCTTCACTTTGATTCTTTGCTGCTCGTGCTCCTTTTTACTGATGTTGTGAGCTCCCAGTACCACTTCCAGCTGCCCCTTTCCAGAATATTCTATGTTGCTAGTGTCACAGATAATGTATATCATTTGACTATATAAACTTGTTATACAGAAAATTTTATACATGAACAAAAAGACAAACACATACTCAGCACAGTGAGCTGCAGTCAGCACATAATTCTTTCTGATAAGAAGACCACCACACTCGTGTTTTTTGTCATTCTGGACAGACACCATGTAGGGTCGGGAGTGTGGTATTGCTACTTTTCCTCCAATAATACTACTCTCCATTCCCCCTAACAAAAAAAAAACAAAAAAAACATGAGGAACATAACGCTGAAAACATTGTAATGCTTCCTTTACTGCTTTAAATTATAAAAAAAAATCAATCATTAATTTAAAATTGCACATATACATTTTAAATATTTAATACAGAATACATTACCACATGAATGGATGACTGAAAGCACAACGAGAGAGATGGTGAAGAGCATATCTGTAGACCACCACACGAACACTGAACTGAGCAACATGCTCTTTCTTTCCTGTTGCATTTCAAACAACCAGCTGACCAAGTTGCTCCAACCCTTTTGATGGGTTTTGAAATGAAAGGTTAATAATATAATACAGAACGCCATTGATATTTCCTTATTACCGTTTAAGATTTGGCCGTCTTTCTCAAAATAATTTGGAAAATCAAAGTGTTACTTAAAGAAAATCCCTTCCCATTTCATGCTGTCAGCAATGGCACCACATGGCATAGAAATGTTACAAGACCTGAGAAAGCAAATTATTTCTTTACACCAGAAAGGTGAAGGCTCCAAGAAGATCAGCAAAGCTTTACTTATTAATCAGAATACTGCAGCAAAAGTGGTACAAAAATTAAATAAAGATAAAACTGCAATCATCTTACAGAGTCATCCACAGAAGATAATACCTCGACAGGAGCATCTTCTGAAGAGAATGGTTAAATAAAATCGACATGCAAGTTCACTGCAGTTATCTTAAGAAGTAGAACGCCAAACTAGGGTGACTGTTTCCCTTGACAAATCAGGGCTTACACTGCAGAGGAATGGCATGCATGGGTGCCATCCATGACAGAAGCCTCTCCTAAAGCCCAGGCACAAAAATGTCAACCTTGGGTTTGCCAGGACTCATGCAAAGCTGAAGACTACTGGGACTTTATTCTCTGGAGTGATGATACCAAGATAAATGTTTTTGGAACTGATGGCTTCAAAACTGTATAGTGTCGCAAAGGTGAGGAATACAAAGAGAAATGCATGGTGCTTACAGTGAAACATGGTGGTGGCAGTGGCCTTATGTGGGGCTGCATGAGTGCTGCTGGTGTTGGGAGCTGCATTTCATTGATAGCATCATGAATTCACAGATGTACTGCTCTATACTGAAAGAGAGGGGGTGTACTCATTTACGCTGAGCACTGTATATATAGATTAGATATTTGATTGTGATTAATCGCATGATTGTCATGAGTTAACTCGTGATCTCCAGGCTACTCACTCTCTACCTGAAATATAATTTGTATTGTGCATCCTTCTGTGTCCGTTCAGGTAGCATCGTGCAGTGTTTCTGCTACCTTAATATCGGAACAGATTGATTTAGTAGAACTAGGAGTGCTAATGGAAGAGGAACAGAAACAGGTTAGAGCGCTTCTACCACAAGTTTAAAGATCTGTTCTATACTCACAAAGGACATTTAGGATGTTCAAGCCTCAGTGGCTGGCAGTCAGGGCCAGCAGAGTCTTCTCTGCTGGCCTAAACACTATCAGAAGCACTGACCTACATTTACAACCTAAATTCTAATATTTGTTCTATGAAATTTATTCCCAACAGTTTATTCTCTTCTTTTTGTAGCGTTTCTCTTGGCTGCACTGCTTACTATCTTGGAGCCATCTTGTTCTGGGCAGAAGAATGTGATGGTAATGTCTGATGTGTTCAGTAAGTTTACGAAGACGGTTCCTAGTAGGGACCAGCAGGCTAAAACGGTGGCCCATGTTCTGGTGAATGAGTGGTTCTTTAAGTTTGGGGTTCCTGATCATATTCTTTCGGTCCAGGGCGCAACTTTGAATCCCAACTGATACAAAGAGTTGTGTAGCCTTTATCAGGTGGGTAAGTCTTGCAGCACCCTTTACCATCCGGCTGGTAATGGCCAATGTGAAAGGTTCAACCAAACATTACACAATTTGCTGAGAACTTCGACCCCTGATAGAAAGAGAGACTGGGCATCTTGTTTATAGCAATTGCTCTCTTGTTATGATACAACTCCACACCAGGCCACGGGAGAGTCTCCATTTTTTCTCATGTTTGACCAACAGCCTAGGTTGCCCATTGATTTTTTGCTTGTTAGAGTACCAGAGCCAGTGGCCGGTAGGGTTCACCAGTTGGTGGAAGGTACATGTGAAGGATGTTTTTGAGGGTGCTCAAGGTAGATTGCAGGTTGCCACAGAGCGACGTAAGGTAGAGCACTATGAGCGGGTTAGGGAGCTGCCGTTAAGGGAAGGTCACTTGGTTTACCTGCATGACCAAGGAGCGCAGGGTCATCATAAGATCCTTAATTTGTGGAGCTCAACTGTATATCAGGTGGTTAAGGCGCCTCCAGTGGGTGGAGCAGTGTATACAATAGCCCCAATGGGTGCCTCGGAGAGTGTACGTCATGTGCATCGATCCCTATGTAAAACCTTAAGCCCACGGTGCAATGGCATCGGATGGTCTTGAGATTCAGGTGGAGTGGCCTGTGGAGGGGACAACTAAGGAGGAGCTCGTTGACGGAGACTTGGTTTCTGCGGTGTCGGAGTTCCCTTTCATAGCTCGGGAGAGTACGGTGGGAGAGTATGGTGGGAGTTTCCATTAGAAGCGACAGGATTCAGCTAGGATTTTATCAAAAGAGGTTGTGGTCCTGGGTTGAGCTCTTTGCCAATATCGAGACCAATGGTAGGGGTGCCACACAGTTCGTGTGGGAAGAACCCAAAGAGTTTGCCACAAACAGTAGGGGGGAGAGACATGAGGTGTCGTGCTTCTCTTTTGTCTTGGACTAATGCTGTTAGGGCATTATTTAGGCCTTGGTCTTAGAGCCTGGCAGGACAGTTTGGTTTCTCGTTGGGACGATGATGATTGAAGTTGAGGTAGATTGTGATAGTGGTGGCTGTCACATGTCTATGCGGAGCAATCGGAACAATGGGCGTGTTTCACTTTACTAAATAAGTGGGCCTATGAAAGAAGCCATAGGTGCCTTGTTGTAGTGCTTTTTCCATGATTACTAATGACGTCACGGGATATCCGGCACAGCTTGGAGATATTTGTGTGTGTGGATCGAGGAATATAGCCATTATCGGGATAACACTATCCCACATCCTTGTTTTGAGTTTCTCGGCATAAACTGATTAAACTAGAAGTGAGCAACTGAGAGCCGTTGTAGTGGGTTGTCTATGGGTCGCTGAAGCTTTGCCGGTGGTGCTTTTTTGGACCGATGTTTCTCCTATTATGTTCCGAGCACCGACGTGGGACACATGTCCTTGCTATACAGTGCTGTATGGAATGCTAGTGTGCTAATAGACTACATGCATCATTAGCTTTCATTAGTTTGTCTGTTTCAGTATTCAACACTCTGATGATCAGCTGGGAGGTGGCCTGATAAACTGATGTATATTGCTTTTTTTTTTTTAAGGGTTCGGAAGATCCGGATGATTACTCAACAGTCAGCAGAGTGCTCAGAATTCATTTTTTTTTTTTTTTTAGGTGTATTGAATGGAACTGATTGTTTTTTTTTTATTATGTTACTTATATTATTTTCTTTTCTTGTGCTTATGCGGCCGTCATTGTGTGCTTGTATTCACTTGTATTCTTGTTTTTTCCTTTGTTGTGGTTTTGTTTATTGTGTGTATGTATGTATGTATGTATGTATGTATGTATGTATGTATGTATGTGTGTGTATGTGGTTTGCTTTCTCTCCAGGTGTTTGGGTGAACAGTTTTAGTGTGAGGGACAAGTTCCTCTCTGCTTGGTGGTGGTTTTCTTCAGTGTGCAGTGTCCAACAGGGGGGGGTGTTGTGTCGTGTGAGTTCACGTGTGCTTGCTGTGGATAGATCAATAGAGTGAGGTCCCCAGCCTTGGAGTACAAGCAGGCTTGGGTGTTAATATATATTGCTTTTATGTGATTTTAATTGCTATTAATAAAGTGCTGTTATTTAATCTCTTTTTCATGTCCTGACTCAGCTGTAGTCGAACCTGGGTTCCTTGAATATTTCTTTATTAAAGGAGATCCAGGGTAAATAAGCCCTCAGGGTAGCATAGTTGGTTTTCGTTTGTAAGGTAGCTTTTTAAATAAATTTAAAATCCTACTAGTAATTCCCCTTGTTGCTCTAACTTTCACAATTTTTGAGAACAAGTTGGATTTTCGGGGGCCACACAAACAAACACTAGAATGCTATAGGATGCGCAGTTCTTGAGATTCTGATTTTAATGTATTGACCAGGTGAGAGTAATCAATGGTCAAATAATCCATATGTTAAGGCAACTTAACTTGCAGTGTCTTTCTTTAATTAAAAGGACATTTATAGATGTGTGTTTTCATTTGTCGACATCTAACAACCAAATATGTTTAGCCTGAAACAGTTTGAAGAACACAAGTCTAGATATCTTTGTATTCTGTAACATTGCAGTTTCCATTCTGAAAAAAAAGTCCTTGTAGACTTTAACTAAAATCTTGTCAAAGTTTTACCTCATTGTTATTTTGTTTATTCAAGTACTGTTAATCAAACAGTCCATATGACAGAAATGTTTGAGGGTATCGTGAAATATTTATATATTGTCCAGGCTTAGTTCAAATGATTAAAAATTTAAACTTTTTTGTTAATCATACATTAAATATATATGTATTTATACTAGGCTAAGTAATAATAAGCTAAATAACAACATTATGGTAATAAGTCTGTTCAAGCTTACATTTGTGGCCTGAGGTGTCATTTTTGCAGAGACCTGAAGAAATCATTTTCTTTTCTAGTGTGTGTGATAGTAAACCTCTGTAACCTGTAAGATTTGTGATGGCATATGTAGTATTTAACTTTGGTTAGAATATTAAACTATATCTGCAAATCATGAACACTAATTAGAACAAAGATTGGCTTTCTTATAGTTAGATATGAACTATAGTTGAATGCAACTATGCTCATAGTTCATGCTTATGGTATGCTTGTGGCTTTTTTGTTGTTGTTGTTGCTGCTGCTGAGTGTTAAACCCACTACCGCTACCACTACATTTTTGGCTTTTTTTTGCCATTGCTTTCAAATTGTTGCGGTAGTAGTAATAAATTCAGTTTTCTTTTTACCTACCAAGGATTCATTTTACCTTAAAGCTAGTGTAAGAGGTATATATATATATATATATATATATATATATATATATATATATATATATATATATATATATATATATATATATATATATTTATAATAGCAGAGAAGACACACACTTCAGGTATGCACTGTATATTTTATTTGATCTTGGTTACTTCCAATTTGTCTACTCTTTAGCCCATAACTTGTTTAAACCAAGGAATGAAATAAGAAATCTTCATATATACCTCTGGAAACTTGCGGTTTAAGCAGTTTCCACCGAAGGTATATGCAGCTATCCCTATTGGTTCATTGCCACAGATAAGAGGACTCCCTGAGTCACCCTGAAGAGAGAATAAGAGAAAAAATGACAGATTATTTGTGTTTTTTACATGTTGGCAAACTTCAGTGGTATAAGAGAAATACATCTTAAGACACGTTATAGAAAAAGAATCTGCTTTATTTAATATCTTAGAAACTGTAATTATTCTCCCTAAGCAGCACACCATGTCAAACCTTAAACCTTAAACTTAAAATGTACAGATATTTTAGGTATTGAAATTTTGTTATGAATGCTTAACCACAGTACCTGACAAAAAGCTTTTTTCCCATCAGAGACAGTGCAGATCATGCTGTCAGCGAGAAACCTGTCCTTCCAAATATTTCTGCACTCAAAGTTGAACTGTACTTTGAGTGTTGCTTCTTTTAGGACACTTGATTCTGCGCTGTTCTGTGCTGTCTTCCCCCAGCCTGCTATTGAACATAACTGATTGGCTGGAATGCTTTCGTCCTTCTTTGGAAGAGCAATAACCTTTATAGCTTTGTTCAGCTTGGCGTTGGATTTCAGCTGTAATAGATTTGTTAGTTAGGTGGTGTTTGATCTGAAAGCAAATTTTCACTAAATGAACAGTAGCAAAAATTAGAACTGCGCTACCTCTGAAAGGTTTAAAGACATACCTTCAGTAACATTATATCATTTGGACGTTCATTCTTCCTGTAACATGGATGCATGATGTATTTCTGCACCTTGATTCTTTGCTGCTGGTGCTCCTTTCGACTGATGTTGTGAGCTCCCAGTACCACTTCCAGCTGCTTCTTTTCAGAATATTCTATGTTGCTAGTTTCACAGATAGGTACATAATTTTACTTTATCTACTGAAAATGGTAGCATGGTCTTTATACATGAACAAAAGCACAAAAACATACTCAAAACAGTGAGCTGCAGTCAGCACATAATCCTTTCTAATAAGAAGACCACCACACTTGTGGTGTTTGTCAATCTGAACAGACACTATGTAGGGTCGGGAGTGTGGTTTTGCTTCTTTTCCTCCAATAATACCACTCTCCATTGCCCCTAACAAAAAACATGACGGTTATATAGTTGATAAAATGGTTTTAAATATGTATGCAATGTATATAATGAAAAAAAAATAATAATACATTACCACACAAAGGGAGGACAAAAAATAGAAGGATAGAGATGCCCAAGAACATTTCTACTCTACACCAAACCAATTGATATCTATTATATTTCAACAAAATTTCAATCATAGTCCCTCCCCTTTGAAAGCTCCACACTTTTGAACTCACAATGTGCAAACTGCATGCACAGTTGACACTTACACACAGATCTTTGTTGTGAGGTAAGAGGGTATGACTCAAAATGAAACTAAAGGTGAATGCAAAGAATTACTGAGAATGCTGTTTGTTTGGGAAGAATATATGAATCAATTAATCTAAAGCCCACTAAATAAATGATGGTATTATTTTCCAAAACCATAAACAGAATATTTAAAATTCATGTAAACAGTTTGATTTGTTTGTTGTAAGCTTTAAACAAACATAAATTAGCAAATATTTAATTTCTTTTGTCATCCCACAATAAACTACTAACAGAAAAATAGACTGATAGTTAAGGCTGCCAGGTTTTATGATACACACTATTCACACAGTACCAACTTCAGCAACACAATACCAAATTTAACAAAAAGGAAACACAAGTATTCTCAGCCTTGGAGTACAAAGTACCAAGAGGCTTCGTCCAACAGGGGTTGAAAGGCTCAGTCCCACCACAATGTATGATGTGTCTCATTATATCTACAGCAATGGTCTCCATTAGACACCTGAAAAGGTGTTGGTGTAGTCAATGGATATTAATAATGTATTTGAAACTTACAGAGTTTCATAATTGTTTATATGTGTCCTATGGTTATCAAGTTGCAATTAATATATATATATATATATATATATATATATATATATATATATATATATATATATATAAAATTGCATCAGTAAGTACCATAAGTAACCTATTTTTCATCTTAAAAACTTGATAATTGACAGATCTTTCAAAATGATAAGGACAATGATTACATTAACAAAATCAATATATTCTAATAAAAATCTCTGAATTGAAAATTATTTGAAATGTGTTAATGAACCAATTAATGTGTCTGAAAAATAAAATGTAGAGGTATAAAAAAAAGGTCCCTTTGCAAATGTTTGCTCCTTATTAGATATAACAATTTCATTTTTATATCCAGGGTTAGTTTTCACTAAATATTAAATGAGTGCCAAGAAATCTAAACATTTATCATGTATGAACATTATACAGTAGGTTTACTGGTCAGCACTATTTTGTGTATCTCTCTTATACTGTCTTGTGTTGTCTCTAAGCACTGTTTGTACCAGATTGCACACGACGCACTTTATGTGGTGAGGACACTTATTTTAGTCCTTAGCTCTGTGTTCTGTTATGTCGCTCTGTTGTGTGATGTCGCTCTGTGTTGTTTTATAGCACCAGGGTTCTGGAGAAACTTTGTCTCCATTCACTGTGTACTGCATCAGCTTTATAGGGTTGAAATGACAAAAGCTTCTTGACTCGACTCTTAATGGTTTGTGGTTGTTTTAGACCATGTAATGTTGGAGACTTATTCTAGGTGAACGGAATACTTAACCAACATGGCTGCCATTCCATACTTCAGGGATATCTAATTCCTTCTGGACTGTGACTCAATTAAACATAAAAAAGACAATGACCTGAAGCATACATCTAAGCTCTGTAAGATTTATTTAGAAAGCAAACAGTTGGCTGGAGTGTTATCTATCATGTATTGGGATGAACTGGCTAGCAAGGTTAGAAACTTGTGAAAAACACCTTTTACAAGAAGAATGGTAGAATATTTAGGTGAAATGTTTAGAGAAATTAACTGTTCGCATGCCAAGTGTGTGTAAAGTCAATATTCATGCTAAATTATTTTTTTAAATGAAGATAAATTTAACATCTGTACATTTATATATTTGTTTCATTATAGTAAACCATAGTTAAATTACCTAGTTAGTTGCATATTAACAAGAGGAACATTCATATTTTTTTTAAAAACATAAAATACTAGGTTTTTCAAAATTTTTGACAAGCACTGTATTTAAGTGGAAAACACTGCCAAATTCAGGATGTCCCACTAAAATTGATGATAAAAAAAAAAAGGAAACCTTTAACAGTAGTGCCAAGAAATCTACAATAACATTAAATTAACTGCAGGAATGCAGTTAAAGCTCTAATATCTCCAAACAATGTATTAAGATCTGATGAGATCATGGCTCCAAATACTAGTTTTTGTTTTAGAATCAAACCTGCAGGCTTTTATTAGACCTCTGAAGATTAAGAAAACTGAAGTTAAGAATACTTATGCACCCAGGTTAATTCAAGTGAACTATTATTTCCTAAAATATTTTTTTTCTCATTTAAATGCTACATCATTAAAGGTAGAAAAACATCTGATGTGATTTATATTGGTTTAATTTATTTTTTACATTATAAAAATCTGCAAACGTTCAATGATTTCCAAATATATATATATATATATCTTTAATTATGCACACAATAGGATAAAACATTTTTTTGCAGGAACAAGTTTGAAATGAAAACAGTTCATTATGGTTGTAAAAGCACTCAAACGACTATTAAATCCTTTTGATCCAGAGAGAAAGTCTGATGTAAATGAGATCTTTAATATGAGATCTATTACATATTCCCCCATCATCTATTCTTAGACAGCCACTACTGAACACATCAGTATTCTGTGGGGGGTTTTATAGTCTCCTGGTGTGCATTTCATGATGAGGAGGCTTGTTTTCATTTTTTGGAATGGTTGATTTGTATTTTTCCCCCGAATGCAAATCAACTGCTTTCTTTCTTTTTAGACTTCAAAAAGGGCTGGTGAAGCACATCATACAGTCTTCTTGCCTAAATAAAACAGAAAACAAGTAAGCCTAGAATGAAAGTTCATTAAAAGAAAAAGTATCTGAATAACTACAATACAGTAATGTATACACAAATAATAATAATAAAAATAGTACACACACTAGAACTAACCTTTTGTGGTCCTAGTCCTGGGCACAGCACCAGTTCCTCCTTAGATGCATTTATGATGCCCCCCAAAGACTACACAGCATAATTCATTAGTAAAGAACACATATACAGTATATCATTAAAAATACACATATATGCTGTGAAACACACACGTGTGTGTTTTTGACCCTAACGCTATACTTATTATACATAACGTAAGTATTAAACTCACATTCATTACTTCACAGCATTTCATAATGAAATATATCTAAAAGTAAAATGGAATTCTTACAGAGAACGTGGACAACAGTGTGATAGCGTCAGTTCTGTTGATGGACTTCACTGTGGTCAGACAATCAGTAACCTGCAGAACCAATAACAAAGATAAGGGTTGTCCAAAAGGAGTGTGTTCAGAGAACATGCTGAGTGAGTGAGTGGTGCTGATGGTGCATTCTGACCTTAGACAGGTAATCTTTCTCTACTTGCTCTTTAAGCAGATCTGCAGGCTTTTTCTCGTAAGATTTATATGTCTCCAAGTAACGGCCAGCTTCCTCAGGGCTTTAGAAAACACACACAGTTAAGTTTTTGTGGTTGTAATATGTGATAAAGCAATGTGGCATTCTCACTAGCAGTTTAGTCTGAAACAGAGCACAGATGGCAAACACAATTGCTAATGTGGAAGCTCGCTTGCATTGGAGCCGTGATGCGATTCCTCTGAATGTCAACATAACTCAGACTCAAGTGTGAACTTTTTCAGAAAGTAACCTCATGATCAATATATTATATATTAAATTCTTCTTTCCGTCTCCATACCCCCCTGTCCTCTACATCTGCCTCTTTCAAACCAAGTACCAGCATGTCTTCCTTCACCCCATCCATAAACCTTCTCCTTGGCATCATTACATTATTAATAATAATAATAATAATAATAATAATAATAACAATGAATAATACATACACTTTGGTTTTGGAACAACCCATTCCACATTTAGTCTCTATTTGCTGTTATAATAATAACTTCCACTCTTCTGGGAAGATGTTCCACTAGATTTTGGAATGTGGTTGCTCTGTTCTTATTCAGCCACAAAAGCATTAGTGAAGTTGGTTACTGATGTAGGGTGAGGAGCTCTGGGGTGCATTCAGTGTACCAATTCATCCCAGAGGTTTTAAACAGGATTGAGGTCAGAGCTCTAAACCAGGCCACTCAAGATCTTCCACTCTAACTTATGTAAACCAAATCTTCATAGAGCTAGCTTTCTGTGGGAACAGGTTTGAATCTCTTAGTTCAAGTAAGGGGAAAAGTGTGAATCCACTTCTTCTTATACAACTGTGTGCCTCTAATTTTGTGGTAACAGTTTGAAATGAACTACATACGGCTAAAAAAAGGTCTGTTGTCCCAATACTTTTTAACCATATAGGCATTGCACCAAAAATAATAATTTGTGAAGACACAAGATGAACAAAAATGCACTAGTGTTCGACAGAATCATGTCTAAAACCAGACCGACACTGGTGGATGGGGGTTGGCAGAAACATTAACAGTCATATTTGGACCACCCCAAAGGTGGCAGGTTGTAAAAACCACACAAACGGGTAAAACTTTTTTTTTTTGTGTGTGCGCTCACCTCCAGGCCAAGATAAGTGTGCAGTCAGCCATGATGCAGATTCGAGCAATCTCCTTTAGTGCATGATGAGGATCTTTCTGTTTAATCAGCAAAACAATTGTTAATTGTAAAAACGGTGTTAATAGTAAAGTACAGATTAAAAGTAAGAGGTTAAGAAATACTGGACACACAGACACCACCAATGTTTGTGTATAAGATAGCTGTTGATCAGGGGTGTCTAATCCTCTCCACAAAGGGCGGGTGTGGGTGCAGGTTTTAATTCCAACCAAGACTGTCACTAAAAATGAAAATCATTATATTCGAACAGGTAAAACTTGATAAGGCTCTTGCTTGATTGGCATGAAAACCTACACAATGGCCCTCTGTGGAAAAGATTGGACACCCCTGCTAAGGATGGTTTCTGCAATGCCATTGTGACATCAGACCACCAGAAGATAAGAGAAGAGCACTTACACCCTCAGTACAGATTTAATAACAATGGAATCGCTACAAAAAAATCTGACTGAAGTAATTAATTGACTGATGTGAAGAATGCTGATAATCTTGTTCCCTACTCCACTACTCTAACCTTGTTACTTGGTCAATTTTAGCAGTAATGTTGCATAAGTTAAATACACTATGAATGTAGAACTAGAAGCAGCATCTTTCAGTAGAATTAGAAGGAAATATCCCGTTTAGATCAGAAGAAAAGGTAAGTATATTTCCGAAGAAATTCTAATAGAAATCTACGGGTCTTGCCGACAGTTCATATTAAAACACCATGTGCATGTCATATTACGTCACAAAGTCTCACCACATCAACTTGCACAAGCAGCACTCGGAGTGTGAACGTTTGTCCCAGCTGCTTCAGCCGCTCATGGATGTAGTTTGGATTCAGGGTATGGTAGCGCACGCTGAAAAGTCATACACATTGTTCCTGCAGTTTATCCACACTGTAAACACAGCCTGAACACATTTTATTTAGGTTTTTATAGTATAGTATAGTATATATACAGTGAGGAAAATAAGTATTTGAACACCCTGCTATTTTGCAAGTTCTCCCACTTAGAAATCATGGAGGGGTCTGAAATTGTCATCATAGGTGCATGTCCACTGTGAGAGACATAATCTAAAAAAAAAATCAAGAAATCACAGTATATGATTTTTTAACTATTTATTTGTATGATACAGCTGCAAATAAGTATTTGAACACCTGAGAAAGTCAATGTTAATATTTGGTACAGTAGCCTTTGTTTGCAATTACAGAGGTCAAACGTTTCCTGTAGTTTTTCACCAGGTTTGCACACACTGCAGGAGGGATTTTGGCCCACTCCTCCACACAGATCTTCTCTAGATCAGTCAGGTTTCTGGCCTGTAGCTGAGAAACACGGAGTTTGAGCTCCCTCCAAAGATTCTCTATTGGGTTTAGGTCTGGAGACTGGCTAAGCCACGCCAGAACCTTGATATGCTTCTTAAAGAGCCACTCCTTGGTTATCCTGGCTGTGTGCTTCGGGTCATTGTCATGTTGGAAGACCCAGCCTCGACCCATCTTCAATGCTCTAACTGAGGGAATGAGGTTGTTCCCCAAAATACATGGCCCCGGTCATCCTCTCCTTAATACAGTGCAGTCGCCCTGTCCCATGTGCAGAAAAACACCCCCAAAGCATGATGCTACCACCCCCATGCTTCACAGTAGGGATGGTGTTCTTGGGATGGTACTCATCATTCTTCTTCCTCCAATTACGTTTAGTGGAATTATGACCCAAAAGTTCTATTTTGTTCTCATCTGACCACATGACTTTCTCCCATGACTCCTCTGGATCATACAAATGGTCATTGGCAAACTTAAGACGTGCCTGGACATGTGCTGGTTTAAGCAGGGGAACCTTCCGTGCCATGCTTGATTTCAAACCATGACGTCTTAGTGTTTTACCAACAGTAACCTTGAAAACGGTGGTCCCAGCTCTTTTCAGGTCATTGACCAGCTCCTCCCATGTAGTTCTGGGCTGATTTCTCACCTTCCTTAGGATCATTGAGACCCCACGAGGTGAGATCTTGCATGGAGCCCCAGTACGAGGGAGATTGACAGTCATGTTTAGCTTCTTCCATTTTCTAATGATTGCTCCAACAGTGGACCTTTTTACCAAGCTGCTTGGCAATTTCCCCGTAGCCCTTTCCAGCCTTGTGGAGGTGTACAATTTTGTCTCTAGTTTCTTTGGACAGCTCTTTGGTCTTGGCCATGTTAGTAGTTGGATTCTTACTGATTGTATGGGGTGGACAGGTGTCTTTATGCAGCTAACGTCCTCAAACAGGTCCATCTAATTTAGGATAATAAATGTAGTGGAGGTGGACATTTTAAAGGCAGACTAACAGGTCTTTGAGGGTCAGAATTCTATCTGATAGACAGGTGTTTAAATATCATACAATAAATGGTTTAAAAATTATATATAGTGATTTCTGGATGTTTTTTTTAGATTATGTCTCTCACAGTGGACATGCACCTACGATGACATTTTCAGACCCCTCCATGATTTCTAAGTGGGAGAACTTGCAAAATAGCAGGGTGTTCAAATACTTATTTTCCTCACTGTATATATGAGTTAGTGTAACATTATGCATGACAAACAATAAGAGTGTGTTTGAACATGTGGGCTTTCTTCTGGTAACTTATTGTCAATTCTGATGAGTTTCCTTGCAAAAGCATAAAAGTGTCTTTGTGGTTTCACACTTAGCTGGCCCTGGAACGTTTTTTAACTTGAACACGTATGCACCCCTCCACACACACACACACACACACACACACACCACCCTACCTCAGAAAGAGCGCGCAAGTTGTTCGACCCAAGACATAATCAGGGACCACTTCTGCAAACTCCCACGGGACGCTCCGGACAAACTTTAAAATAGGGTTTCCTCTCTGTACACAGTGAGGCGTATCGACACCCAAACAGTGTAAATGTGAATAAAAAAAAAAAAAAAGAGTTATCGTTTATTTTATTATATTCCATTAAACATATGTGGAATAGGTAATTATATTAAAAGTAGCTTATATCAACAACTACAAAACCGTGTAATTTTATAGCTATGGTGTTTTTTCATGGTAAGTCTTTTGGGATTAGTCAGACCTCACTCGAGGTATGCATAAATTAGATACATAGCATCTCAATCATTATTTAGTCATTTTAACAGTCTCATAAATCATAAGTACCGGTACAAAAACATATTTTCACAATAGGATCCTGACCCCTGAATCATTCCCGTACCTGTCTTGGGCTGACGATGATGCTGTTCCCGGATCCTATCGCCTGTGGCAGAACAGTGCGTTCCTCTGTAGTTTGACCTTCGTCTGCTTGCTGCCCAGGTATCAGATTCTCCTCAAGGCTTCTTGGTACCACAGAGGTCTCAGATCCTACTGTAGGCTCTGGACTTCCTCTGGCTTTTGTGTTAGTCTGGGTTTTCCCAGCGTCTGTGGTGAATGATCCACGTTCGAGAGTAATACCGGATCTCTGTCCTGCGGTTCTAAACACATCTTGAGAAGGATCTTCAGTTTGTGGTGCATGACCAGGTCTGTCTTTAGCTCTGTTTTTGCTCTGAACGATGAAATCGGCATAGGATAGCGGCTGGCCACCAGCTTGAGGTTCACTTTGGGTAGTCAAGGTCTCTGCATTGCCTCTTTCAGAAGATGGTTTGAAAAGAGAGGCCACCTGTGTGGGCACATTAGATGTGTTAGAACTCTGGACACAATTTTCTCAATCGAAAACATGCTGATTCTTATGTGATTTACAGTTTCTAGTTAAGCAAAAGAAGACATCTGGCCTACACTGATGTGCAGTGAAACCAGGTTAAAATGCATGATCAGAGATGGGTATGTTGTGCATGCAGCAGGAAAACATTTTGCAGTGCACCATGCTCACATGCTTACAGCTTTCTGCAAACGGTGCTCTGCTGTGGTTTTATAAAAAATAAAAAAAATTGCTCCCTGGATAAGAAGTTGTTATTATACCCAGGGAGCTAGTCAGCTAGCTAGCAATCACTTCTTGTTATCAGGATTGTCCTGTTGTAGTTACAGTCATGCCACGTGAGACCCTACTAACCGGATTTCTTTCTCTGTCCAACGCAGAATCATCCAGATTGATTTTAAACCTCTTGTTTTCCATTCCCACTACCCCAACACCAGGTATTACAAACAATGGCGCCTGAAGTCCAACCCAGGCTGCGTGCCGAGTGCAGAAACACCGATCGCCACAAACTGCACCGCTTGCATTCGGCAGATAGATGGCGCCAAAGGAGCTTCTCTTCATAGTCCCGGAGTAGCGCGTAGTGGGCGGAGTCACGGGACACTTGTTGCGTCAGATATCCATATCAATCACAGTCTGTATCGACTAATCAGGTTGGCAGTAAGAATGCGGGACAAGGATTCGATTAAATGCCAACTTATTATTCTTCATATGTGATATGTTGAAAAGTGTTAGAATTTTTAAAAAGTAAAAGTCACAAAACACGATTATGAAGCAAAATAAAATAAATAATACATGATGTATTAAATAATATCAAGTCAAGTAGGATTTTATTGTCAATCCAACCATACACAGTAAAGCGAAACAATGTTCCCCCAGGACACTACATAAGAAGACGTAAATTTAAAAAAAGTAACACAAAACCACAAACTTGGGAATAATCAAGTGCACCTGGGTGACATTTTAGTGCAAAAAAAACAACAACTGAATAGTACAGAAGTTTTGTGATAGTGCAAAGGTGTGTGTGTGTGTGTGTGTGTGTGTGTGTGTGTGTGTGTGTGTGTGTGTGTGTGTGTGTGTGTGTGTCCAATCCCAATATAATTATAAAATAAAATGTAAAACTGATGCAGAATCTGTGTGATTCTTCCTTAGGTGACATTACTGATGTTACCTATGAGTGAAGTTAAAAGCCCCTTAGGCCCCACAGAGACAGAAGATATTCCAGGCAGGGAGCCGGTGCAATTTTCTACGAAAGTAGATGATTATATCTGATTTCAGAGAAATCAATGATTGACTTTAAAGTAAATTAAAAAAATTAAAGTAATTAAAGTAAAAAATTAAAGTAAAACATGTTATGTAGCATTTCTGCAAAGACTTGATTGCACAGTAATATAACACTAGATTGGGGACTTGTCAATTGAACACCAACCTCATTGCATAATGGCTTCTACACAGGTTATAGTAATTTAAAGTTTTAATATGGGTATGTTAATATTTGCTTGTGGGGGCTGCAATGTCCCAAATACTGTCACTTGCTTTGTATGTATATATATATATATATATATATATATATATATATATATATATATATATATATATATATATATATATATATAATATATATATATATATATATATATATATATATATATATATATATATATATATATATATATATATATATATAGACAATTCGCTTTTTTTTACAATGTGCCGAAAGTTTACTATGATTTAGCTTAACCCTGTACTATAAATGTCACTGATAAATTTCCTGCAAGGAAAAGTCAGAGATGCTTAATCTCAACCATAAAGCAAGGTTTCAGTATTTGATTGTTGGCTCCTTTCAGATGCCAGCCACAGTATCAGCTGAGTGCAGCATTCTAACAGACTGAATCAAGCTTTTACTGGCTGAAGTAATGTGAATGATGTCACCCAGACCATCAGCTGCCTGTCACCTCTGATCACTACTCGTTAGATCACCCAGTACTGTTTTATCATTTTCCAAACACACACACACACACACACACACACACACACACACACACACACACACACACACACACACACACACACACACACACACACAGCTTCAGTGTGTAGTTAGACATATGCTGTTTGTCATAAAAAAATAGTAAAGTTTGAATACAGAATCAGCTGCGTACCAACTAGCACCCCTTAACCTTAAATGACTCGTACTATAAACAGTATAAACATATTTAATTTAGATCAGCCAGAATGCAGACATATTTGCATTAAAAACTATAAGATTGACTATACAATTCTTTGATTTGTAGTTTTAGATCAGTTTTAGATCAGTTATTTGATCAATCCTCACAGTTATCTGTCTAGCACTTTGCTAACAAAAGTCAAACATGACAATATCCATGATTTAAAACTTGGACCCCACCTTTTAGTTTGGATGCCCAGCTGTTGATAATTATATATGTTCCTAGCTCAGAATTTCTGCATCCACAAAAAAATAGGTTGTTCAGGTAGAATTATTTAAACAACGTTTATTCACGGTTGAATCAGTGTCATGGATCAAGATTGATTTAGTGTCGAATTTTGTTTTGACATTGCAAATCAAATCAACATTGATTTGCTAAATTATTTCAACATCTTAGCTTTTAACACGAAAGTGAAGTAAAACTAACCTAAAAAACATAAAAAAAAAAAAAAAAGCCTAAATAGTCTCAGCTCATTGTGCTTCATTTATATTGTCCCTTTGGGATTAATAAAGTACTCTATCTATCTTAGTTATGCACAAGAATATAACATACTACATATGTACATCATACTTTTATGTCCAATTAAAGATCTATGGTCTACATAGCTGTCTTTTATGCACTGTAGGGGGCTGAGTGTGTCTGCGTACAGTGGGCAAGAGGATTCAGGATGTCCCATCACTGGGCAATAGGACCCTCAGACAGATGGTGCCAGTTTCATTCTGAAAACATGGGTGTGTCTGCCAAAACAAGCACACACACACACACACACACACACACACACACACACACACACACACACACACACACACACACACACACACACTCACATACTGTATATACACCTTTGGCATGACCCCAAAACATGTCAGTTAATGTCAAAAAGTGCACAACGTACTCACATTTTTTGCATCACTAGGGTTAGGTTATATATATATAATTTATAATTTTTTTTTCGAGATCAAGTAATCAAGTAAATCTTATGATTCTGTAGTTTGTAGAACCAACATAAGCTGCAATAACAAAGTAATCATGTTCTGCATGACATTATCAGTCTTTCATATAATGGTGAAGGAATTTTGTCTATCTCTTCTTTAAAATGTTTCAGTTTATTGAGGTTTGTGGTTATTTATTTATGCACAGCTCTCTTAAGGTCCTGCCACAGAATTTCATTTAAGTTAAGGTATGAATTTTGTTTGGGCCATTGCAACACTTTGATTATGTCCATTCTGTTGCAGATTTGCTGGCATCATTGTCCGATTGCATGACACAATTTCGGCCGAGCATTAGCTATCACACAGATGGCCGCACATTTGACTCATAAAAACTTTTGCATACAGAGGAACCTATGGCCAACTAAATAACTGCAAAGTTCAAAGGTCTTGAGGCTGCAAAACAAGCCCAAATCTGAATACCCCAGAACAGCAAACTGCTCAAATCTGGGCTTTTATATAGAAGGTCACACTTGCTAAAGATCAATCAATCAAAGGCATTTAATTAGCAGCACCTGGCTGCTACTTAAGCCTCTTAAATTCAATGGAAGCGGTAAAGGTGTACTTAGTTTTTCACCATGGCGTTTCTATTTTGGCTTTATTTTTGTCTCACTTTTTTCATACACTATAAGGGGCAAGATTGTTCGATATAAATCTGATGTTGTAGAAGAGTAATTTATCCCCTTCATATCCTGGTAAATATATGACTCACTGAACTGTTTGCACTAATGTGGCTCTATCTCTTTTTTTCTCTTTCTCTGTTGGCACTTTGCCTGGATGTTAACTGCAGTAATGGTGTCCTCCAGGCCTGCAGTCTCTCCCCTAGGTCTCCCTCTCCCCCTCCCCACCCTGACTGCACGCTGAGTGGACTGTGTCGAGCTGTCAGCCACTAGCTGCGGCCTGCTCCGGGATGCTTGTGTGTGTGTGTGTGTGTGTGTGTGTGTGTGTGTTTGTGTGTGTATGTTTTCGTGTATGCATGGGGGCAGAGGTGTAACAGCTCAAGTCGTACGGGGTGTCTGTGTGCCCTGCCGTCGCTGGTCGAGAAAAAGGACAGATTGGCTTTCCAGCTGTCCAAATGAAGGCCCCCGCTAGACCCCTTACTGAGGCTACCACATGCCTTGATATCATACACTCTTACACACATGCACACACACTCACACACATGTATGCATGCATAGGCAACATATACATTCATACGTACACACAGCATGACATATACAAAGCTTGCTTATATAACAACGTTTTATAACACACACACACACACACACACACACACACACACACACACACACACACACACACACACACACACACACACACACACAGAATCATAACTGTACCATATGCATTTCAGTCACACACATACTGCCAAGCATGCCAAACTGTGCTACGACCTTTCTTTTTACCCATGGGGCACTGAACAGACCGCAGTCAACCTACCCTTAAAACAAACACACACACACACACACACACACACACACACACACACACACACACACACACACACACACACACACACCAGTATTGTGGATTATTCATACAGAAATAGAAATACTATTTACCACTGTAATTTAAATAATATTGTATTGTAACATCATCAACAACAACAGCAATAATAATAATAGTTTATATTATTATTGATACTATTATAATTGTTCATATCATTATTATTTAGTGGTTGATTGTTTTTGTCTGTTAGAAGGAGGAGAAGGATTTCATGTTTGCATTAACGTCTCTGCTTCATTAGCTAAATGAAGACAATTTACGCAGACGTTCCCACCCCATCTTTACCCCATGGGCGGCCTTTTGTTATACATACAATTCATATGAAATACCTCCTTGATCTAAGCTTATTGTTTTCGTATGTCACATTTCTTAAGCTCAGTTACACGAAATGATGATCGAAATCTAAAGACTGCTGCTAAATCAATGAACAGCAACATAAATTTACACTATGATCAATTTCATCACTTGTTCACACATAGACACATAATTAACCATGTTTTTGCAGTCAGGTTACACCACCGGTCCCCTTTTCCCAATGCTGCACATTATAATTCCCAGTTCGGCCTTGTTAGCTACTCTATTCTTCAGTACCTCTCATAGTCTCCTAACCTGGGAATGCCTATTCCCAACACTGCCTGTTAGCTACACTATCACAGCATGGTTTCTCATTGGTCCCTGGTGTTTTTTTGCTGTGTGTGTCGTTGTGTGTGTATTGGGGAGTATAGAAAAAAAATATGTAAAGCCCTAAGGAGCATCAGGTAATCTTCTGGGGCAGATAAGGCCAGCTTGTGGTCTGTCTGTGGACAGGCTGTTTCCAAGTTGTGACAGTAAGCAGTGCCTTATGATCACAATTAGACAGAGTCAGACAGAGAGATGGTAGAACTGAAACGTACCCTGTAATATATTCACATAAAAAAAAAAAAAGAAAGATGAAAGAAAAGTCGTAAAAACATACAATCAATAGATTGGATCCAATATAATACAAGGTCAAACTTTTAATCAGTGATTGCTGTAACAGGAGTTTGGGAGATGGAGACATGACTCTGCATCTATGTATCCAACACAGTAATGTCATTAAGTGCCAATTTATTTTACACCAAGAAACAAACGACAAGGCTGAAGGGATGAGAAGAAGTATATGTGTCAGTAGAGTTCAGGTGCTAATATAACCAGGACACAATTAAAAATTGTGCTGCATGTCCCCTCTGCTGAACCCAAGGGAGAAAGAGCAAAGAATGAGAAGGAGAGGGGGAGAGATTTGCCGCCTATTTCTCATTAGAGGTCTAGAAATGGGCATCAAAACACAGCAGATAATAATCCAGGAGGATTTAACAAGATTACAGTCTAACAGTGGTTCCAGAAACTTCATAGTTCTTTGTTCATACTCAACCCATTATAACAAAAATACAAGAAACAATTTTCCAGTTCTTAAATGCTGCGATAAAGTAACAGTCCCTGTCTCCTTCCCATGACCAACTTCCCCCCTTGTGCATCGTATTGTTGTGTGTTTGCAGGCCACTGAATACACAAGCCTGCCCCTTTTTTTCAGGGGCCACTGGGGGAGCAGGGTCCTCCAATACAGACCTTCACACAAACAGCACAAGATTTTGAGCAGAAAGGGGTGCGAATCGAAGAGCTGGCCGTGACAGCATGGTGTCCGGACACTGCCGCCATTGTAGGCGCTCACATGCCGTATTGTGCCGCACGACATCATCGCCTAACAGCAGCTGTTGCTGATGGAGGCGGGCGTAATGGTCAGCCGCAATAAATTGAGTAACGCTCAGGCACGAGGAGCATGTTTATGTGTGCTCACTTTGTGTGTGTGTGTGTGTGTGTGTGTGTGTGTGTGTGTGTGTGTGTGTGTGTGTGTGTGTGTGTGTGTGTGTGTGGAGGGAGTTTCTTTTAGGCTGCAGATTAAAGATGTGATGTTCGGATCCATTCAAATAACAATTGTATAATTATGTTGTACTTGCCCAAATATTTTACTGACTTATTTATCGATAATGCTCAGAGGAACACATGATGGGCAACAACTTTATCCCATACTTTTTTCCTATGCGCCATGATATATACATTTAAAATGTGAAAAGAAAGTAAATACAAAAAACAGGACTTACAAATAAGCTAGCACGATTGTAATTCATTTTAAATATACTGTATATAAATATACTGAAAATGTTTTGCATAAGGTATTAAAAACTGCAAGATTAAAGAGATTCAAAATTGTTATTTGTCACAAACATAATAGTATACAGAATACAACTTGCAGTGAAATGCAAACCTGATCGGCAGATAAAAGGGACTATAATTAGAAAACTGAAAATATGCGAAAAAAAAAGAAAGGGATCAGAAAAAATATTACATAATGATAAAGTGGTAGTTAAAAAAGGGAAGTACAGAATATAATGAGGTATGACAATGACAAACCAAACACAGCAACAGTGACAATGACAATTTCAAATCCAAACATTCAATTAAAAAATTTATGTCTTTAAAATGCAAAGTGTTGCTTTGCCATATAATGTGATATTGCTTACATTACTGTCTTAAATGTTCCCCATTTTTTCATTTGTAGTCAGTAAGTTTTAGCATTTGCAGCTTGTTCGTCAGTTTTGAGAAAGTCTTTAGTAAATAATAGTGACTAATGTACAGTATTAATGCAGTCAAACACTGCATTTGAGATTTTGTTAATCTTGTTAAACAAGCTATCAGCTGCTTGTAATTAGCTGTTTATTACTGGGAAAATGCTATTTACCTTGCAAACCTTTAAATTTGTGGCTAGCAAAAATCGTGGTCTGTATACCCTATGCCATGGAAATATAAAACGAGGCGAAGACTACAAACTTGTATACATTTATTTTTATTTAAGGTGTGCTACTTTCCTTTAACAAGTTTGTCTAGCAATTGCCCATTAGCTCTTACATTTTCTGATAAACAGTCTACGTGTCATAGGTATCCCCCTTGTTTTCATCCTCCATTCCTCATTCTCTCCTCCTCTCCTCCTTCCTTCCATCAGCAATGCTTAATTGGCAGTAAATGTCATAGCCATTTTCTTCTCCTAAATTAACCCATGGTGCACACCTCTTCCACACATACACATACACATACCAAACACTGGCTAAATTAACTCCCTTGCACCAAGTCAGTGCTGTTCATTAGTGAAGGTAAACACTCAGAGATTTAGAATTAGATATTAAGCACAGAGGCACACCTAACCTTACTTATACTGAATGTGCGTGTGTGTGTGTGTGTGTGTGTGTGTGTGTGTGTGTGTGTGTGTGTGTGTGTGTGTGTGGTGTGTGTGTGTGTGTGTGTGTGTGTGTGTGTGTGTGTGTGTGTGTGTGTGTGTGTGTGTGTGTGTGTGTGAAAGTACTAAATCACTGGGGAAATTAGGCCCAGTAGACTTTGTGTCTTGCCTTGTTATTGTTGCAGTTGAGTGTGTGTGCAGTGGCGAACCAGACAGCCCCAAACCCTTCACACTGCGACAGTAAATTATTCATCTTTACACACCTCCACCATTGACACTCTAATCAGTGGACTATTAGTCCATATCTGCAGAGAGGATCAGATCACCACCACAGATTATCGCTTGTTTTATCTTTGACTTTCCTCACACTGCAGGGTAAATCTGGATTATTATTTCTTAAAATCTGCATCTCAAATGACAAAACGCCGAATCTGATTTTCTTGTTTCCTACTGTGATCGCATTTGCTCACATATCCACACTGGTTTTAATAATAACATCACTGAGTAGCACACAGCATAAAACAGTTTTGAAATTAAAATATAGTCTGTAAACCACTATGAAAGAGTACATTAAGTATGTTTGGTGGTCTGGGAAAAATCCTTCCCTTACTGAATTTATGACATAATTCTACTATATTTATATGATCTTGAAAAATACAGGAATTCCTGAGATGAGCTGAACTGACCCAACTGCATTTTCTGGTCTGGTTAATCCAAAAGTAAAAAAAAAAAAAAAAAGGAAATCTCATTTTAAAAATACATCCCTACTTTACTACAGGAGCATCACAGGCATTTTGACAGGCAAATATCTGAATTATTAGGCTTGTGTATGTTCCAACACCCTGTTAGAAACCTGTGTGAGGAGATATATTTGGAGAGTTGGTTTTACTATTGCATTTGTTAAGATGGCTTCTCAACATACTAAATACTGGAGTTTGTTTTCTCTGAGACATGAAATCACCTTGTCATTTTAAACTTACAGGAATAGTAGATTTTAGCCACACACGCTTACAAACTGGCTTTAAAGTATAACATATGAGTGATATATTTTATTTCATGAGTGATGCTATATATCATACTACATTTACCAAACCAAGGTAAAACTGCACAGTAAAATCAAATTAATATAAATGTGTAGGTTTAAACTAGGGTGTCTTACATACAGTAAATAACATAACTTAATGCCAGGGGTGTAACGGT
>NC_139576.1:11122597-11215097 GCF_946808225.1 Silurus aristotelis | reverse complement strand
GGTTGACAAGCCTGTCTGCCAAACAACTCAATTAAGCAGAAAAGAAGGGGAAGAAAAGCCGAGAGAGAACAGAGGAGTGAGAGAAGGGAGCGAAAGAAAGAGGCCTGTTCCCTGTCAGCTGCTTTGCCAGGGTGAAAGGGGGCTCGCCAAGAGAAAAGAGTGCAGCATGGAAGAAAAGGGAGAGTGAGAATAGAGGGCGAGCTCTGTGATGTGTTAACTGGCATTGCTGCCCTCGGGCAAGCTCAGGGAAACAGGTCAAACTGGGAGCCAAAGGGTCATTGCCACGCCAACAGAGACACCCTGGCTGGAAAGTGTGTTGGTAAGCGTGCGTGTGTTTGCTCTTCTCTTCACACTAACGGAGTTAACTGTGCCAGAATGGACACGAGAAAAGTGTGTGTGTGTGTGTGTGTGTGTGTGTGTGTGTGTGTGTGTGTGTGTGTGTGTGTTTGCTTTCCCCTTCACACAGTAGATAGGTTGAAGTCTGCCACTTTTAAAAATCTCATCATAATTTTAAAACTTATTTTATTAAACACATTTTATTAAACACTAATAAATCACACACAGACACACACTGAAACACACAGACACATTTAAATAAATATTTCTACTGATGTTAATCAGGCTATGGCATGTGAATTAGATTTAACAATAACTATTTGTTAAATTTGTCTAGAAACTGATTTGTCTTGAATCTATCCTTGAGGCTTCATGTGAATCTTATGCAAAATCAGTAAATTATTTGCAAAACAAGCAATTTAATGATTATTCTACATAAAAGTTTAATTGTACACCAGTTTGCTCCTCTACTTATAATTTTGAGCCATTTAGGAAACTGGTAAATTAGGGAACTGTATTGGAAACTTGTGTGTGCTATAAGTAAGAGCAGAGTGGAGGGTTAATGGCACAGGTCATTACTAGGTTCAGTTTAGTGAGTATACTGGTTTGAGTTTCACTGTGGTCAGGAATTTAAGGGGATGGGGGTACAGGGGATGTTGAGTTAAAGAGATAAATACGAGGGGTGGGAAACGAACAGGGCCTGCAGGTTCACCCGCCTTCTTCTCCTTATCCCCTCTTACCATTCACATGCTCAAATTTATTGCTCAGCATTTCCTATCCCTGAGACTCCCCACGTTGAATCCAATGACTCCGAGAAAAGACGGAAAGAGGAGAAGAGAGGAGAAATGACGAGACAAGAGAAAACAGAAGACAGTAGCTTTTGAACAAAAAGAAAAAGAAAGAGAAGAAGAGGCTTTATTACAGTGGAGGAAAAAGAAAAGCTTAGATAAAAGGGGAGAGGATTCCAAACCTTCATTGTCAATAGGACTTATCTCCAGAAGAGCCTTAGTTCTGGCTTAATCTGTGAGTCACTCAACAGCCCTCTTAGAAATTGCTAATCAAGATAATCTATTTTAAAACTTTACATTTGCAGTACTTTTAGTGCCTTTACCTGTTCTAGATCTATCTGTGTGTATGTGTGATATACTCTCATTCTGCAGTCTGAGAGACGTTGGAAATTGCTTCGAGTACCGAAAGAAAGAATCCAGGCCACAGAGAAATAAATCTTCAAAATTCCCAGTTGGGCTGAAAGGAGGAGTGGAGGCCTTCTCACTCTCATTCTTTTAACCAAAAGCCAAACGATGGATGGCCCTCAATTAGTCTTCAACTACATTCACACACATTTACACAATTCAACCAAACCTGAACTGAAGGAAAATAGGTTAAACTATACAATCTATTATTAATTATAAGCTGTGCATTTTTTTTTTTATATAATACTACATAAAAAACAATATTACACTATTGTAAACCAACAATGAACTTAATGGGCAGTGTAGATTTCCATGCACAATGTTTTACAACTATAGTGCTTATAAATGTGAACTATGACTGGTCTAAAGGTGATGCTTCATTTTCTTAAACAGTACAGCTATGACAGTACTCCTGCATTACTTATGCTAACATTCTAATTCTACTTACACAGGCAGTTATATATAATTATAATAATATATAATTGTAATAAATATATACATTATTTTATATAATTATGCTATACAATGCAGTCATATATCATTATATTTAGTAAATAACAATGAGTCAGTCCTGTCCTACTGTCTTCTGCCTGTTTCTTTTTGTTTTGAGGGGTTTGGGGGTTAAAGCCAGAACACAAAGGAAGAGAAGACCTCTACATCTTTCAGACAATAAAGCTCTGCAGCATCAGAAAGAGAGAGAAATAAAGGTCTGAGCTGAATAAGAGAGTAAAACTTGAAGCAATCCAAATCAGGACAGCTATATGTAAATATAAAGAACCACAAGTTAACGTGTATTTATGTGAGTCCTTGCAAGAATTGAGGTTTCAAGTCGGAATCTTTGATCTTTCACACTTCTTAGCTGCCCCCTCCTTTTTTTCTTCTCTTGTAAGAAAATCAGGCTCTATTAGGCTTAATCTTACTTAATGGCATCTACCTCACTCTTTGTCTCACCCTATGGGTAACAGGCTCCCTCCATTCAATGAACTGCCCTCTTTCACTTGCTTGTCCAGGATAATCCCCCTCTCACCGCTGGGCCAATTATTCCTACTATTTTATCATCATTATTATGATTATGATCAGCATTATCATGCACACTGCCCTTGTCCCAATGCTAGGACTGTCTCCGCTTTCACTCCTGGCGCCTTTTCTATTCAGAGTGAAAAGAGGGCTGCTCTTTACCACTAGGGTGCTAGACGTCAGAGTCTTGGGTGCTTGTTTCTAGTTTCGAAGGGCGAACTCTTTTGATGGAAACACATTTTCTGGGCGTTTGAACGTATTGTGAGGAGCGAGTAACAAGTAATGAGTATGCAGCACACCAACCCGACTAAACGGCCCCTTACCTCTCCAAGCAGGCGATGAAGAAGGGAGGTGAGGAAGAGAAGGAGTGTGCAGTAATTACGGGGGCAGGTTTTGATGTTTGGGTTTTATTTAGAAGGACTGAATGGAAGTTTGAGGTGGGGTATAGAAGTAAAGCTGGGGGTTAGAAGACGGTTGTAGTGCTCCTGTAAGCTGCACCGCCCTGTTGCATGAAGAGGGTTGGAGTAATTATTTCAAACTGCTAGGTCTTGCATTTACTTATAGGAGGATCACACACCCACCACACACACAATGAAATCACAAAAGCACAAAAGCAGGATGAAGAAAAATTTACAGAATGGAAAAGACTACAGTGTATATCTACTGTGTTATTTAGCTCTATACTTCAGAAATACATGCTAACACACAAAAATGTATACCCTTTTTGCTCTTTCTTCATAAACATTTATTGTATGTAATGAGAAATCCATAAAACGGCAATTTTTCCATCTTTGCACATTTAACTAAAAAGATTATTTAACTATTAAAGTTAATTTCTGAAACAAGTGTACTTTTTCAAAATACACTTTTGACAAAAGTAAAATAAAAACGAAATAAATGTTGATACATTTATTTTGAAGTGGACATTACACTACATTCTTTTATTATCAATTTATAAAAAAAATTATTTACACAATCAGGAGTAACAAAAGAAGTCAACAGATTTGCCTTTATGAAAGCAATTTTTTGAAAGGAGCAATTATTGTCATTCCCTCATAAGTTTAGTCATTTCTGGAAGCGAGATGTAGGAGTTGCATGAACCATTCTTGGTACCCGACACACTCGGCAGGGGCATAGTGGTCCCCCTGTCATCCCCCGTGACCCCCATGCTACAGAGTCCTCTGGAGTTGGGGCACTGTTCAGTGGCAGTGAGGAACACTGGGCCAGTCCAAGTTGCTGTTCTGGTGAGCTGAGCAAGAGCTGTCCTGGACCAGTGAAAAATGGCCACCCTCTTGTCAGAAGCAGGTGTGGTACAGTCCCCCCGATACTGACCTCACCTAGCAGCCGCCTCATCTCCTGGAGGGAGGAGCCAAGGAGCAGGATGTAGTTGCGGGCCAAGACCAGCGTGGAGATCTTTGAAAGACGGCGGCCATTCGGAGAAGCTCCAAGGGGTAGATAAGGATGCTGCAACCCTGCTCCTGCCCCCAAGGATGAGGTTGTGGAAGAAGAGTATGGTACCATCACCTCCCTCAAAGCATCCATGGCCAAGTTTAAATCTTGCATTCTCTTTCTCTCACGGCTGTTGATTTTTCGTCTGAGTTCCTGCTGCTCCTCTAAGCTGAGCTCTCGAGGAAATTTAGGGTGTCTCTGAGGGCTCTGGAGACCCCCAGAGCTAGAACCTGATCCTCCAACTCCTGTAACTCCTGTAACCATTCCTGATCTGGGCATGAGTTCATAAAATGTGCCCTCTCTGTGTCCAATGCCCCTGAGACTAGACACAGGCTGCATGCTTCTGAGGTCTTAAAAACACCCCCTCAAAACTGCACTTGCACCACAGATCAATGATATGCTCACAAAAGTCCAATACAGAGCTAAATAACAGCAATAGATCCAGGAGAGTCTATGTCCAACCAGGATAGAAATAATTACTGCTATTGATTCTTGATTTAAAACACTTCCACTTGGATTAATCCAATAACAGTTCTAGAATTTAACCTCCAGTGAAGAAGTTTCTGAAGTCCACACTCATCCACTAAGTAACTGCCAGGCAAAAAACAATGAATAAAATACAAAAGAAATCTAAAGCAAACAAAATATGATCGTGTGAATCCTCTTGATATCCTTTGACTGATACTGTCCTAGGATAACAGATCTGTCCAAGTAGACATCTCTGTCATGCAGTCTCTGGCTGGACCACACTCTCAGAGCGTAGGGAGCAAATGAGGAAGAGAAGACACAGGTAATGAGCTAATGCTGCAATTAACTCGTTCTCTTCTCCTCCCTCCCAAGAAGGCAAAAAGCTACAAAACAGTCACATCCTCTATTTTGACATTCTATCTATAATCCTGCCCCTTAAGGGAAGTTACAGAGAAAAGGGAGACAGAGAGAGAGAAAGAGTGAATGATGCCATGTTCAAAACAAGGAAATAAAGGAAGTGTTTTTGAAATGAAAGGATGCAAATAGTGAGGAGGTTATAGCAAGTGGTTAGAGCAACCGGTGTTGTCTGCCTGGTGAATACTATTATGGCATCCACACTCACACTCGCACAATTTTACACATGACAGACAGGAACTGCAGTAAAAGAGCAATCACCATGCCAGGCACCTGCAGAGCAACAGAACACAACCTGCCTGTATTATGTGAATGTGTATGTGGGGGCTGTGTGTTTTTCTACAATTTAACCTATAAAAGCCAGCCTGTGATGGATTAGAGCTGCTTGTTTGTCCGCTGTGTGTGTTTTGTGTGCGAGTGTGTGCATATATACATGTCTGTGTGTGCATCCATGAAAAGAAACAGCAACAGAAAGAAGGAGCGAGGGACAGGCCAGAAAGGGACACCTGCACCGCCACAGAGACAGAGAGAGGAGATGAAAAAGAGGGGCAAAGAAAGAACCTGGTGTCCACCCACCCCACTGCCCCCCTTCACTCTCTCCATCCTTCCTTCCAGCTTGCGGGGGCTGAATGGTGTGGTGTGGGGGAGATCACATCCGTACCCCTGCCCCCAGCATCCACTGCTCCCCTTTATCACCAGGCTGCTGTGGGTTAGGGCCCGTTGGAGCCAGGCAGGGGCATGAGGGCTGTCTTTGTGGGGTCCTCGGTGTGCTCCGGCTGGGCCAAGCTGGCCGGCCAGGCCTCTGTTTCTGGATCTGCACCTGGAGCTTCAATCAGCTCATTCACACCGAGCCTGTTTCCTGTGGACACTACTAAAATATTACAGCATGCCTGGTTTAGCAGGACTCTGCTGGCTGGCCTCAAACAGACAAGTGCATTTATTTATTGCTCACATATTCTAAAACTATTTTAAATGGATGACCTCTTTTTATTACCATCCAGTGCAATTTACCTAGCATTCTCTCAAACTAAGCTCTTACACCTGTTTTTCAAAGTCTATTTTCAAAGTCATACTGAAAAAAGATTCTTATTGTCCCCTTATTGAACACAATAAAAAGCGTTAACTGGCGGGTCCGCTTCATATGTATCCATTAAATCTTTCCGTTACTTAAAGAAAATCATATAATCCTTTGTCAAGTGAGTTTATATGTCACAAAGGCTACTTTAAACCAGAGAAACACAAAGCTAACAAAAACTAAATTGCAATATAATTAAATAAACTATTTGTTTGAAAAGAACTTTGTATGCATTTACCATTTACACTATATGTAAAAAACATATTGGGAGACCTGATATTTCCAGTTACATGTTTTTCTTCCATAAATTGTTGCCACAAAATTATAGACACACGATATGTATAGGATGTCTTTGGATGTAGTAGCATAAAATCTTTCCTTCACTTAAAGTAGGAGATCCTCTGCACAAAGCGAATTCCATGAAGATATCATTTACGTGGATTTAAATGGATAATCTTGAATGGCCTGCTATAGATCTCTGACCTCAGCGCTATTGAACATAAAATAGAATACTGACTACAACCTAATCCTTCTCACGCCCTAACACCTCCTAACACCCTTGTGGCTAAACAAAAAAATTCTCCACAAGCACACTTCAAAGTATAGCTGACCATCTTCCCAAAAAAGTGGAGCAAAAAACAGCAAATAGAGAATAAATGTAAAACATTATATTAAAAAAGAATACACAAATCCTATGGTCTGGCATCTACAAACTTTTGTCCATATAGTGCAATTTTATTTTATATTCTGGTTCAATTATCCAGAATGCATTGCACTACAGCTCTTTTTTTCTGCCGTAATATGCAAGTTGTGGCTCAGATTAGGCAGCTAGAGTGAAAAAATGGTTTTAAAAACATAATTGTACCAAATTAAATCAAGCTGCAGTCACACTACACTTTTTACTCCACTGACTCCTGCTCAATACATTGGAGCAGGTGGAAATCGCAAATTCACACACCAACGCGGTTTTGCAGGTTGCTGCTTTCCAAGTTCAAGTTGGTGAACCTGCAAATTTATGTCACGTAAAGACAAGTGACAAAATTTCAAAAGCAGAAAATACAGGAAGAAGAAAGCACTAATTATAGAGATGTTATGCTGTCCTGTTTTACAAAACACAGCTTTGAAAATAATAAAAAATCAACATCTAAAGAAATGCTGCTCGGTTTGCAGTGTTTGCAGTGCACGCTGCACTTGTGACTGTATATGTTAACATGGTCATTTCCACTCGATGTTGCAGAAGGCATCTGATTTCACAAGCTGAAGGTCTAGTTTGAACATGGCTAAAGTAGACTGGCAGTTAAAATAGTACTATTAAAAGCATATCTGAGACTAACGCTCATGTTAACAAGACCATTCCAGAACAAATTACTTACGCTGGCAGCTTTTACTGTTCAAAACATTCAAAATGTAACACAGTCTAGCAGCCAGATTTATACTTACTTCTAAAAAAACTGGGCCGGAGTTTGGCTAATGATGTGCTGCATATTGCTGCAAAAAAAAAGAGCTATGCTGCCAGGCCTGTCAGCTTAATTGCGCCATACAAGCAAATGAATAAAACAAACAAACAAACAAACAAACAAACAAACACAGAAGTTCGGCTGGTTGTGAAGTTTGACAGCTTATGCAAACTCCCTTTCCAACCATCTGAAAGGTCACAACAGATAACACACTGAAATCAGCACCGAGGAAACAGATAACGTCTGCTTCCATATTCATAGCTTGGACACAGACGCTTTGGAGCGTCTGCTAAATGCCCGCTGCACTCACTCACCCGCCGGCTGCTGGGCCCTCGCCAGCTTGTGGCCACACGGTGTGCTGTACCGAGCTGTCCTGTGCACCAGATAACCTGCATAAAGCAAAGTTCTAATGAGAAGTTAACAGATGTCAACAACTATGTACTCTCATTTCCAGCTCTATAGGGAGACAGGTGCAGAGACACAGAGTCTCTAGGACGGTTGATCCACAGACAAAACAATAAAAAAAAAAAATTCAACTAAGGGAGAAAGGGTTGTGATTGGGGAAAACAGTATGTGAGTGATGAGGAGAACATCGGAACTATGTAAATCCAGTTTGCTATGTGGCTTCAGGCTCAGGGCCACAGCTATGAGAAGTTTACAAGCTGTTAATAGAGCGGAACCAATGGGTTGAAGGCTGGGCATTGTGCCTCCCAGCATGCTGTGGGAAATGTTGGCCTGGACAGAGCTGGAGCCTACTCAGATGGAGAAGGAGCCAGGGAGGGATGACCTGTGGGTCTTTTGTCCTCATGGCCGAAGCACAGGCGACACATCAGAGCCAAAATCAAAAACTCACTGTCACACACTCACAGTTAGTCATGGCCCGCTGAGGACACACTGATTAGAGCTGTCACTAACTACTCAGTGACAGCTGCTCGACGTGTCATATTTCGCTAATGAGAGCTCTCACTCAAGGAACATGTGCATCTTAAAACTGAGCTTTGAGAGCATCACCACTGCTGGACACTGTCTGAAAAGCAAGTTTATGCGTTACTTTAATAAATAATAGTTTTTTTGGAGTGTAAACATGTATTGTGCACAGCAAAGAACATACCTTTGTCAAAACATTTGAAAGTTTGGGATTTTAAGATGTCTCAGGTCATCCATATGGAGAGATCAAGAAGTTATCCCCAGGCAGACTGCTTTTTCATCCGAAATCCGACAGTGATGAATCTTCGTCTGACACTGACATCTTTAACACAGCTGAAAAGCAACCTCACAGGGCCCATATCGTCTAATAAAGTTCCTCGTTTGCATTTGTGTGTGTGTGGATCACAGCTTACTCCCACACTCTATGCAAAGGGGACAAGAGGAAGGTTATGGAGGTAATAGAAAAGTGAAAGATATGATGGATGAGAAGGGCTGGTCTAAAGCTGGACGAACAAGCAGTAAGAGAAAGAAAGGATACAGACTTGAACAGAAGACATACTGGCAAAGGAATGCACAGTTCAAAAAGGCAATTCAACAAGACAAGGAAAATCGGAAACACACCATGCTCCACAGCCAAGGTCATGAGGAAACAGACAAAGAGTTACAAATGATTTAGTATAGGAAATTTCAGTATACCATTTAAATTGTAATTCATATATTAAAGAAATCCTATAATACTTGTACAGCTATCTTTGTCACAGCTGTGTACTGATCAAGTCACAGTAATCAGCGCTTTGAACTTTGTGAGGAGATCATTAGCTGGGCGGATGGTAACAACAGCATGGTGTGATTAGTATCAAGTTTTCAGACATTGATCAGGATAAATGAAACACAATGAAGATAAATTATAGAATAGCAAAGTGAGATGATTTACAATTTGAGATCATTTAAGCATCCTTGAAAGATTTCAAGTGTAGTTCTACAGTAAATTAAGACTGTTTAGTCTTTCTGTTTAGCTGTTTAATTTTTCAGAAATAAATGAAGATTTATCTCATTGCTGGAATGAAAAAAAAAAAACAAAGAGCCTTAAACAACTTGCTATGTCCATGGACGCTATCTCAAACTCTATTTTAGTAGCACTATTTTTCTTTTATATTTTTTTCTAGTACATTGGATGATTACATTAATTTGTGGTATATGTTGTGGATGCATATATAACATAAAACATTTAATAAAAAGAAAAAAATGTTTTACAAAATATTTATCCATTTCAATCAGTGAAGGAATTCTTGAAAGAAATAGAGTTATAAGTTTCATCATTAATGTGTTATGATCAAACAATGAAAATAGTGGCCATGTATTCAATTTAATGTAATATCACTTTTAATTGAAGAAAAAAAAAAGTCCCCTTAAAGAAGTAATTTAAAGTAATATTTAATCTAAATTGCACACTTGTAAAACTCTCTAAACTGGCTCTATGTGCTTGGTATATACATAAAATACAGTAACCCACTCCTCACATTTCAGCAACCATTTTATTATATGTTCTCAAGGGACACTACTATAGAAATGAAACTTGGATATACTTTATTCACTGTGCAGCTTGTATAGCAATACAGATTTACGGGCCTCTAAAAATAACTTAACATACAGCCATTATTGTAAAAATAACTGCCAATAAATAGTGAATGAGTGAAAGTAAGTGAACATGGTAAAACTGTTTTCAAAGCACTACCTTAATCCTCCTGTGTATGGAATTCACCAGCACTGCACAGGTTGTTGCTGGGATCCTCTTCCACTCCTCCATAATGACATCATGAAGCTGCTGGATGTTAAACATATGGCACTTCTCCGCCTTCTGATTGAGGATGCCCCCACAGGTGCTTAATAGGTTTTCAGGTCTGGAGACATACTTGGCCACTCCATCAACTTTCACAGTTTCTGAAGGAAGGGCATCATGTTCTGCTATAGAATGTCACAGTACATGTTGAAATCCATGATTTCCTTAATAAACCATAGCTCTCCAGTACCAGCAGCACTCCATGCTACCACCACCATGCTTGACAGTAGGCAAGACACATTTCTCTTGATACTCATCACCAAGGCATCGCCACATCATCTGAGCCAAACAGGTTTATCTTAGTCTCATCAGACCACAGGACATGTTTCCTGTCATTTATTTCAACTTATTTGCAAACAGTTGGAGGCTTTTTTGTAAACCAGCTTCAGAAGAAGCTTTCTTCTGGGACCATGCAAACCGACTTATTGCAGTGTGGGGTGTATGGTCTAAGCACTGACAAGCAGACCTTCTGCAACTTCTTAAGCAATACTAGCAGCACTTGTGTCTCTTTTTTTTTTAAGTCAGCTTCTTCACCTGATCTTACTTTTGTTGTCAGATATTTTGACAATAATGGCTGTATGTTGATTTACTTTTAGAGGACAGTAAATCTATACTGCTATACAAGCTGCACAGTGACTACTCTAAAATATATCCCAGTTTCATGTCTATAGTATTGTCCCTTGAGAAGATACACTAAAATGGTAGCTGAAATGTGAGGGGTGTACTCACTTTTGTAAGATACTGTACATTCGAACATTACAACTACTAACATCATACAATCGTTTTTTTTAATTCTCTGAAATCATGTATTGTTGCTCTACATGAATTAAAGTTTGAATATAAACATTTGCATCAACTTGAAATGAATCAAATGCAAGTTATTTCAACTTCTCTGCACTTCTAAGAGAGTGAAACAGTTACTTTGGGAAGACGAGCACAGAAAGTTGCCTCTAATATAATTTAGGGTTTTAAAAGGTTAGCGTGTGTGTGTGTTCCCTTGGGGTTCAGATGAAACATATGCTTGAACAAGCTCAGATTTCAGAGCAAACAGGAATAATTCGACACTCACTTTCTCTTTCTCTCCCCTTCACTTTTTCTCACTCTCTCTGTGCAGCTTTTCGTGAAGCGGGATGAACCCTCATCAGATCATTTCCTCTCCGAATGGTTTCAGCCAGACAGCTGCTAACAAAGGTTTTGTAACACACACAGATAGGTACACACACACACACACACACACACATACACACACACACACACACACTGGCCTGTGGAGCTCCCATGGTGCTCTTTGATGATGTGTTGTGACCAAGACATGTCCTCTTTTCATAGAGTGTCCACACTCGGCCAGTCATGAATATCCAAGAGTTCACCGCTCTTACAGGATTATCCCCTCTTTCTTTAACTGTTTAAACACTCTCAATGCCAGTTCTTTCTTGCTCTTTCTATCTGCCTCTCTTTTATACTTTGCTTCATCTTACTCTGTCTTTCTTTATCTTCTCCATCTGTCTTTGTGGCTCTGAAGCGTTCAATAAACACATTGATCCATCATATATGGGAGTTCATCAGCTTTAGATCATAAGACCTTTGGATGCACACATAACCTCTGCTCCTGACCTGATAGCCCTGTTTAAACACACACACACACACACACACACACACACACACACACACACACACACACACACACACACACACACACACACACACACACACACACACACACACAGATGTCCAGCTAGTTTGGAAACAATACACAGTATGAAACATTACAGAATATTACTTCCTGAACTCCTAGTTATGTCTTCTGGTATTAAAGCATTCTAGTCAGTGCCATGCGCCGTTTAAGGAAGAACAGATGAAGGAGAGTGAGAGAGAGAGAGGATTAGTCCTCCCCGGGGAGATGAGTGCTCATATGGCTACTGTATCAACACCCCCACACATACACATTCACACCACCTCAGTCCATGATGGTTTCTTGGCATGATCATAGTGACTGAATAACATTAATAGTAAAAATGATGAATAAATCAGGTACATCCCGACACTGTACTAATCCCAACAGGACTGGAGTTCCAAACCACAATAAAGAGATAATCCTCTCTCATACAACCTCGATTGTCTTACAATGCGACAGAAACACTTTATTTTATTTGTTTATTTTCTCTCTATGCTTTCTTTTCATTTGGTATTTGCACTGTTCCAATTCGTTCTAATCCTTTGTGCCAACACAGACCATGGTTTGAAAGAGACTGCATCTGGACTGGACCAGGGATTTAAAAAACGGGAAATGTTACACACACAGAGAAGATGCACCATAAATATTCAAAAAGTAAAAAGTAAAAAAAAAAAAAAGAAAAAAAAATACCCCCACACAATCTGTCCTTTTAATCTTTTAGGACTGCTGCCTTGGAGATAAATGAAAAATTTCCTTACTCTTTACTTTAAATCCATCCCTGAGTGGACGATGGACAGAACAGTGTATAGCCTTTTCTACAATGTGTGAAAGCTGATAGCAAATATTGTTTTGACCCTGGGGGAAATGAACAGATATTAGGAATAATCTCATGCTTCCATTTCAGTGTTTTATTTGGATTTCAGTATCATATCCTTTATCAACACCTATCACATTTTGAACAGGGTCTTTGTGAGAATAGCGCTTTTCAGTTTCAGCAAACTCAGTTTAGTCCATTTCCATTTCCGATCATTCCAACAAAGTCGTTTCTTCTCTAAACGAATTCTACACTAAACGCAGCATGTAAATTCAATATATCACAAATTCATTAAATGGTTATCATGATTCAAAGTCCATTTATCTCCTTTTGTTTAGCAAAATTCTAAATTGCAAATTACTCTTCAAACATCATGACATATTGATAGTTACAGATTATCATTTTTAATGATTGCCAAATAAAATAAAACAATCGACAGGAAAAAGAAAGATCTAATGATATTTTGCACATCTAAATATATTTGCACTTTTTTTTTAAATACCAGTTTATCATTATCTATTATATCTTTCTCAAATCTCTCACATTTTATTTTATATTAAATATAGATATTTTAAATGCTGCATAAAATGTTTTTTTTTTTTTTTTTTTTACATTCTTGTCCTAGGAAGATAAAGTAAGCAACGTTAGGACAATTATGTGAAACAAACCACAGCAGCACGTTTTTACATGTTACATGCTTAATATTTTCTGTTACATTCTGTAATGTTCTCTGTTACCTAGATCACACATTTTCCCAATCTCATGATGGATTTAATTGCAAATATCAGAACAGGATCCACTCATTTCCCTTCACATCGATAATGTCTACTGTTTAATCTATTGATGCAATGCAATCGCATACTGCCCTTTATAACAATCAGCACACTATAATTAACACCAAAATGACTGGAAAAAAAGAGGGAAATTCGTGTCCATGAACACGAGTTTAAATTTCGTAACTATATCACCAAATGCACATATTATAGTAAGCACAGTTTAAGTCGTGGCGTCCTGCAGTATCCTCGCGCATTTTGGTCTGCATGATCAAATATTTGCACTTTGGGCCTCATTCGTTTAGTAAAGTGAAAGTGCAGTTCGGTGGCAGTTAATTGCGCACTTTACGGCAGTACCTGGCGCAATGACCGCGTGTCAGCGCTTAATTGGCACTGAGGCTGCAATGAGAGAGAGAGAGAGAGAGAGAGAGAGAGAGAGAGAGAGAGAGAGAGAGAGAGAGAGAGAGAGAGAGAGAGAGAGATTATTAGGGTAGAGGGCGTACGGTGGCTCGGCGGGGGAGGCGCGCGGTGATTAATTTGGAAACGCGATAGCGTGTAATTCTCATTACTTTTCGGGGTAATTGCATTTTTACGCGCAGCAAATGGGCAAGGCGGCGGAGACCGCTAACAAGCAGATGTTTGTAAAGCGAGACAAGACATTTAGCAGACCCCTTACATCAGTTTAATACGGAGTCAAACTCATAAGACCTCCAGTTCTTTATGCCTTCAAACACTTATTGTTATTCAGGATCTGGAGTTTTTCTTTATCTTTTAACGATGGATAGATAGATAGATAGATAGATAGATAGATAGATAGATAGATAGATAGATAGATAGATAGATAGATAGATAGATAGATAGATAGATAGATAGATAGATAGATAGATAGATAGATAGATAGATAGATAGATGGTGGTAGTGGCTGGTGGGACCGTTTTCAACATAATTTTTTAACATAATTTTTACATCCTAAGTGTGTGAAGGAGCGATACAGAAGGTCTTTTCTCCCTGCTGCTATTAGACTTTACAATCAAAGCTGCTCCCAGTAAACCAGTCACCATAATACACACTGTTATTACTGTTTAACTGTGTAATAATACTACCTGTGTGCAATATTACCTGCAAAACGTGCATATTTTCCTGCAATACGTGCAATACCACCTGTGTGCAATACTACCTGCAATACTTTTTCCTTATTTGTATTTATACATTGTGTTGTGTATATACTTGTATACTATAGTATGTCTATTCGTCTATTCTTTTATATATTTGCATTTTTTTTTCTTGCTGCTGTAACAAAAAAATCTTATCTTATCTTATCTTATCTTATCTTATCTCTTGTCGTGGGATGTCTGGGAGATGCTCCCTATATTCACAACGCTCAAACTCTTTTTTTCTGCTCGGAAATATTTTAATCTATGCTGAACACAGAGGAAACCAAACAAATGCTAAAATATTCTAAAAAAAAATTTAAATAAAAAGTAAAATACGCGAAAATGTCCCCTGCAGCTGCAACTGCAATCCTCCTGGATTAATTCTTTCTAATGCTCGCTGTCTGAACTGTTCTTTTTCTTACATATTCAAATCCAATTTATCATTAGGCATGTTTTATGTGTTTGCTTTTTATTTGTACTCTGATCTTTTATAATTGTATATTTAGTAAAGATCAATTAATAATGTCATGAAGCTTAAATGGAATATATACAGTAAAAGCAAGAATAATTTAGCTAACAATGTTAATGACAAAATTGACTTATTATATTAAAATTTCAATTGATTAATTGTTACAAGTTTAATATTATTAATATTATTATTATTATTATTATTATTATTATTATTATTATTATTATTATTACTACATTTAACCATTGTACAAATGTATTATTTTGTATCCCTGTTGTTTGCAGTTATATAATAATGATTATATATATATATATATGAGTGTGTGTGTGTGTGTGTGTGTGTGTGTGTGTGTGTGTGTGTGTGTGTGTGTGTGTGTATGTGTGTGCGTGTGTGTGTGGTGTGTGTGTGTGTGTGTGTGTGTGTGCGCAATTATTCGTATTACAATATTATGGTATTCTTAAATAAATTCATTATACACTTAATATTTGCGGTCATTTGAGCTGTAACTTAGACTACTCGTTTATCTGTAATCGTGTTACATTTCTAGATATAATTTAATTGCACAGATATTGTTTATGTTATTAATTTGTAATTAATTAATTAATTGATTAATTAATAATAAAAAAAATTCTATGTCTGTATTAAAGTACAGTTTCGTGTCCCAAATTTGTAATAATTTTCCCCAGCTATTATTCAATTAAGTCTTTTTTAGTTTTGTGTGAATTAATATTCTGGACAACATTATTGTCAGGAGCATGGAGAAAATACATTCCAAATAATAATAATAATAATAATAATAATAATAATAATAATAATAATAATAATAATAATAATAATAATTATTATTATTATTGTTATTATTATCATCATCATCATCATCATCATCATCATCATCATCATCATCATCATTATCATTATTATCACTTTGCCCTGTTTGTCCTCAGAACAAATTATAGGGTCAGGTATATGGAACAAAGTTTTTGACTGAAAATGAAAAAGTTAATATTAATGATTTTTTTTTTTTTTTTTTATTATTTAACTACAATTACAATTTCAGCACATTTCCCATTCATTTAACATACCATCGCAAATAAGTAAATAAATATCGTTTCACACTTTTATAAAAAATAAAAATGATCATTCTTTGTATCGGACAATGGCAACAGTAAAACAGGAGAAAATTAGAAAAAAATAAATGAAATAAAGAGGGAGGAGGAAATAAAGAGGAAAATGAAGTAAAGAAACAGATGAGTAGGTGCGATACGATTTCAGTCTCAGGTAAACGAATTCACCCCAAAACCTAATTATAAAAACTCTCATACTGTACAAACACTACATATTTACACGCTTATTTACACACTTAAGGTTTGGGTTATACTTCCCAAGTTTGTTTCTTGAAAAAGTCAGAATAGACTCAGAAATAAATGTACCCTGCTGTATAACCTACTCCAGCTACCGTGTTAGGAGGGAATAAATCTATGTTAGTGTCACTGAGATGTCTTTCTAAAATGATCCAATTCACCCGCAATGTTTATTGGAGGAAAAGCCGATTATGGGACGAACAACTGAAGCGGTATCAAATCAGGAATCAGTCTTTAAGTGTCTTTCAATATAAAGTTTTCATATTGTTCCTCATGTTCAAAAAGTTGTTTGAGTCATTTGGAGTCGTTGGTCAGGCGCGGCATAACCGAGCTCATACTGGGCATATGAGGCGCGGGGACTTGGCACATGCTGCATGGGCACGGCATGCTCGCTCCCCAGTGCTGAAAGCTCGAGGTGAGAGGGCTCGCTCCGGGTGCCGGCGCCTTCAGGAGTCCGTGATGGGGTCTTACTGAAGCCACGGTCGAAAGGCCTGGTGCTGATAGAGAAGCGGCCGCGCTGGACACGGTTGGCGGGAGGAGCGCATGGTGAACCGGATGAGACGCGGCGGCGGCAGCAGCAGCAGCAGCAGCTGCTGCATGGCTGGAAAGTGGAGCTGTGGCGTGCGCCAGAGTGCCGCAGGCAGACGGGTGGAAGGTCGTGTGATGGCCACCGCTGCCTCCTCCGCCTCCACCGCCGTAGATCTCACTGACGAGCCGCTTCATCTCCTCGAGCGAGTTGCTCAGCATGAGGATGTAGTTGCGCGCCAGCAGCAGCGTGGCAATCTTGGAGAGTTTGCGCACCGAGGGCCCGTGCGCGTACGGCATGACCTCGCGCAGCCCATCCATGGCGATGTTCAGGTCGTGCATGCGTTTGCGCTCGCGGCTGTTGATCTTTAAGCGGATGGTCTGGAGCTCATTCTCGGACAGCAGCTTGCGGTCTTTCTTGGAGAACATCTTGAGGCCGAGATGGTTTTCGTCACCGCTCGAAAGGCCGCGCATGTCCGCGCTCATCTCCGGGGATGAGTCACTCTGCGTAGAAGAAACTGCGCCCGAGAAACCCGCCGATTTCTTCGCTGCAGATAGGAACATATCGTCTCCTTCTGGAGAAGACGGCCGACTGGACACTCTGCTCGTATCGGAGTCCATGTCTCAGGCCAACTCTAGATGTGTTTATAAATCTGTATAGGCCAATGTCTAAGCGGAAATACAAAGTTGATAATAATGAGCACGATGCCTAATAATAAGCGTCATTACACACCAACATCATGCAGCAAGACATTTTAGTTTATTTAGTGTAAACTAAAAAAAAATCTAAATTAAAATGCAATCATTAATCACGTCTAATTAACTGTTGCAAACAGAGATGCTCTTGAATCTGTAATTGCAATTTTATGCAATACAAACATCTGGGCACAAGACACAAACCCACCCAAAAAACATCAGATTAAATTACGAGATGTACAAACTTTGGTGAAACTTTTTCCCAGCTGTATAAAAACTTACCGAAGACGGGTACAGCGAGCGCGCTCCTGGCTTGGTTACTCCGGGTAAGTCGTGACGGCGTGTTTGGCCCGTGGGCAGAGTGACGCACGCGTTTTATAGAGCGGACCTGAGGGAAGTCAGCCGGGACGGTGTGTCTGCTCCTCACCGACTGCCCGTGCGCAACCAATCGGGTCTCCGGCGAAGCGCGGGGAGGGGAGGAGGCTCGCACGGGGCGGAGGGGGTGAGTCTGATGTCATTACAAAGAAACGAGAGGCTTCATTAACTAAATTAGACACACTTCGCATATGGCACCCCGGGAGCGCGCGGCTAGGTTTAGATTACCAACCATCAGCGCGACAGACTGCGGAGTCGGTCATTAAGAGGCGCTCGGACCATGCGCAAAAACCTCCCGGTGTGCAACAAAGCGTTTCCATCAGCGCAAAAACAAGTACTGCAGACACAAAAACAGGGATTAGACTTTTAAAGTTGGTTCTTTACAGGATCTAAGAGGAAAAGCAGGAGATACATCAGAGAAGGTGACAAATAGCAGATAGACTTTAAATACAATAACTACTATAAACATACACAATCAAACCAGGAGACTGATATTGGATTTTTATTCATTTTTACGTAAGACTATGTAAGAACTATTAATTTTTTAAACACACACACACACACACACACACACACACACACACACACACACACACACACACACACACACACACACACTCACACACACACCTGCAGCACACAGTGAATGAGTCGCTTCTTGGTTTTTCCCCGCGACCCCCCGCGACCCCCGGCTCCTGCCCAAGCCTCTGATTGGCGCGCGCGCCTCACTTTAGCCGTTGAAACGCATTGAGGACGTTAACAACCGAAGCGTGCAAAACTGTGAACCGTTATAATCCGTCAATTAACACAATATGGACAATATGGACAAGATGGACATGCGGCATGAGGACAGACACAAAGGGATAAAGTGCTCCTAATAATCTAACGAATATAAATAACTATACCATTACTACTTCACTGGTTTAATACTAGTAGTAGTATAGTAGTAGTAGTAGTAGTAGCATTAGTAGTAATTGTAGAGGTAATAATAGTAATATTTGTAAAAAAAAAAAAAAAATTTAAATAATGATGATTATGATTATACTAATACTGGTACTAGTCCTAATACAACTACTACAAATACTAATACTAATACTGATGAGAGTAGTAGTAGCAGCTGTAGAAGTATTAATAGTAATATTTGGAATAATAATTATAGTTATTAGGATGATACTCCTAGCAGTTATACTATTTTACTATTCTACTGGTAGTAGTAGAAACCTGTAGTTGTAGGAGCAATAATAATAATTGTAAAAAATGATTAAAATGATTACAATTATGATGATACTATTACTAGTAGCAGTAGTAGTAGTAATTGTTATAATAATAATGATAAAAAAAATAATAATAATTGTAATAATTTAAAATATATTAATGATGACAATACTACTACTTATTAATAATAACAAAAATGATTATAATAATAATAATTATGAAAATAATAAGAGATGTGGTACTATCAGTGTCAAGTTAGTTTTAGTGTGAGGTATGGAGTGTCAGTGTAAGTGTTTCCCTACTATAAATGTTATCACATGCCCACCAATGCATTTATCCTTTATAATTTTTGATGCTTTGCACTTTTGTCACCTGTAGTCTTCACATGCAAAATGCCAAATATCTGTTAAAAACACACAAGCACTTGAACTCATCATTCACTTGACTCTTTAACAAACCAGAATCAAATGGTAAAAAAAAAAAAGTCAACAAAAAGAGACTAAAAGATAATCTTGGAGGAGATAGAAGGAAGCAAGCTGGATAGACAGAGCAGTCACAAGCTGCAAGTTAAAAAAGTTTCTGAGTTATGGAGCGGTGTCTCTCGCCGAGTCAGGTGCTCCTCTTGCGCAGGCGCTCAACAGGTCCTTGTTATTCCTAGACCTGAGGTCAGTATTATGATTGTTTTCACCACTGCAGAGCTTTTATCCGTCTGTTAGCATGTTTATGCACAATGATGAGCTTATGCTAATGACAATCGAGGGAAGTCATTGTCTAATCACGGTGCTGTTCATTATGAATTCCAGTAATCTTACTTTGTTAAATGAGGCTGAATTGTAATATAGGCCACGGCTGTCTGGATTAGAGTAACGAAGAGTTCGAACAACCGGAAAAAGCAGGCTGTTTGTCAGCCTGTGGTACTTATGATTATGGGAAAATGTCAGCCTGGGAGAAAATTCACTACATCAGACAATGCAACTGCCCTGGGAGCAATTACACACCGACGGGAAGTTCACCAACCCAGGCTGCTTCAGTACACTGTCTCTGTCTAATTAAGGACACAAACATTTCTTCTTGAAAAACTGGCTTCTCTGGTAAGTCAAAAGTCCCACATAATATTGCATACATTTCAGGTTTTCCTTTACATTGTCAGACACCAAATTTTACTTTTACTTGTCTTGGTTGAGAGGGGACACATTTTTACCTTTAGTATGTAACATTTCACATGAACTACTACTTTGAAAGCTTATTAAAGCTACACCTCATGTACTTTCCTAAATGTAAAATTCAAACCAAAAGAAACAAGATCTGTACCTATTGAATGGTACAGTCATGGAGACTGATAAATCTGAGTTATTGAGTGAATGAGTGAATGTGCTCTAAGCACAGTGTGATTTCTAATATGTAAAAAGGTCAAAAAAACAAATCTTTCAGTCTATTTTTTTACATTACTGATAAACTAAAGATTAACATTTGAAAATAAAATGAATAAAAACCTCCACTATAGTGGAAAAGTGGCACCAAGCCGGCGCGATAAATTCGAACTTCACAGTTCAGGTGCAGAAAATGGAAGAGTTAAAGACAGCAGGCATTAACACATACACTGCTAATCTAATCAAGCTATTTGTAGAGTTTGAGCTCATCCATTAAAACAGAACCAGAAACAGAGAGCTTTTGCCACCTGTAGGTTGATGAATGTGGGGTGTTGAGATGCTGCTTGAAATGAGTGTTAATTCTGAATTTTGGCTCAGTCATGCCCTCTTTTGTTTTAATCATGTTTATGAGATAATGGCACATGCATATGTGTGTGTGTGTGTGTGTGTGTGTGTGTGTGTGTGTGTGTGTGTGTGTGTGTGTGTGTGTGTGTGTGTGTGTGAGAGAGAGAGAGAGAGAGAGAGGGAGGAAGAGAGAGAGAGGGAGAGAGAGATAATCTATTTAAAAATGTTTAAATGTAGAAGAACTCAGTTTGAAAAGCAAAACCTACTTATGATCCCCTTCCGCACAAAACTCCAAAACTGAATGAGTGTGAATAAGTTTTGTGTGTGCGTGCGATTTTGTGACCGAGAGTGCGCAATCAAGGAGAACCTAAACGATATTTGTATTAATTAATACAATTACATTATCCAAATCCAATCCTCTCCTGTATGTTCAGTATCTACATGTCTAGTGATGTCCATCACAATTAGTTATCTCTCTGTCCCTCTCCCGTCTGGGTGGCAGTTGGCCCTGTGTTGTGGTGAATACCAATGGTGAGGAGGAGCATATGTGAGTCATTCTTAATCCTGCTAATCTTCCTCCAAATAAAAAGAAAGAAATGAAGTAAAGGGGGAGGACACTGAGTGAACTTTCTCTCTCAGCCCAAAGAAGACAAATACGGTCTATTTCTCACTCGGTGTGTTTGTTTGTCTCTTTTTCACTCTTACTTGTTAAAGTTCATAATCTCTTGCAAACAAACTGTGATATGGAACATTCAGCAACATGATATCTCTCTCTCTTTCTCTCTCTCTCTCTCTCCCTCTCTTTCTCTCATTCTAGGCCCCCTCCACCACGACCACCAAACTGATAGGAGTGTGAGTTGTGGGGATTTTGTCCCTACAACAACCATTAGTAGGTAATTAAGTCTTAACGTAGCCTCCGCTCCCCTGGCTACTATTACACCCTGCTCAAATGGAGCGGCTTACAAGCTCCTTTACATGCCCGAACAAATTGAATGGGGCTCATTGGGCTCTGCCTATTATTCCTGCCACCCCATCTGGCTGCCAGCGGATAAAGGGGGGATTTGCGGGCCGTGGCGAGGGGTGTGAAGGGCGCGCGAGTTCTAGGCCGGTGTGGGGAAAGGGGGTCCGCTGAACGAGAGCTCCTTTTAGAAGGAAGGTGGCTACTTCTTTTCAAGAGAAAGCTGAGGGATTTGCTCTCACCAAATGTTACAAATGTTTCCACAACCTGCTCTCCTGATCCCACTGGGAGGAGGGTGTGTTTGTGTGTGTGTGTGTGTGTGTGTGTGTGTGTGTGTGTGTGTGTGTGTGTGTGGGGTGGAGATGTGAATGTAACCATGTCTCACAGTAAAATCGTTTTGTTAATATATATCCTTACTAGGCTTTTACATCTCGATGCAAGATAAGTCCAGATCAATAGAACATATGCATTAAATCACATCATTAAAAATGGGGAGTTTGGAAATCTTTTGGCATTGATTCTAACTTTTGAAAAGGATCAACCGTTTTTTTCTATATCATGGTGACTTTAAGGACTTGCCTTTTAATATTAAAGTTGGACAAAGCATTTCAATATAGAAATATATGGTAAGAATGCACAGAGATAAAGGAGGAAAGCGAAAGGGATAGGATGAAAGCAAATTCTACACTGTCTTCCATCCATTAGCATACAAGAAAGGAGAAAATTCCACCACTCCCCCTCCTCACACAGACACACACACTCTCTCTCTCGTAATGTCTAACGAGGGGGCTGGCAGCTTTATGCTTTCCTTTTAACACACGCACACACACACACACACACACACACACACACACACACACACACACACACACACACACACACACTCACACACACACACACAAACAGAAGCAGCAGGTTGTAGTTTTATGTTTTGGGTATGCTGCCCTCTGTGTCCCCCTCAGTACTGTCTGTTCTAGTATCCTATAGGAACTGTGCATCCAACTCCAACTCACTCTGTATGTTAATGACAGGTCATCAGTTCCCTTTAACAAAATCACTTCTACTTGTGCTAGAAATAGTGCTGTTAAAGGTAAAATAATAATTTTATACCACAGAGTATATATACAGTATATATATATATATATATATATATATATATATATATATATATAACAATTAATTGCATGATTGTCTTGAGTTAACTTAATCGAACATTTCTATCTGTTTTAATTTGTACCTTAAATTATTATTTTTCAAGTTTTTAATACTCTTATCAACATGCGCATTTACAAATATGGATTGTTTTTATGCGAATGTATGTTTATTTTTAGTGAAACCAAACTCAACATTGAGCATGAAGACAAAATATTCTTGTTTTAAAGTAATAATGATGTTTTCAATTATGTAAATTATAAGGACACCAAAAAGAACTTTTGCTGTTTTCACACGGATGCTTTTAATTGCCAGATGTGTGCATCATGGCTGATTTTGGTGCTTGATTTAAAACTTCCTACATCAGAAAAACAAATGATAATTTTTTTTATATATCTTAGTAAAGAAAAGATGTCATGAATAGAATAGTTGGTTTGAAGGTTTTAATTTCATGTCTTTTATATTTATTTATTTATATTTTACATTTTAACAGAAATTCGTGCTGCATTAATTATGTGTTGATCAAATTTGTGCTGTTAAAATGAATTTGCGTTAATGTGTTATTAACACATTACTTTTGTGGTCTCAAAAAAGTTGAAACCTCAAAATTAACTAGTTTTTTCCTTAAAATGGAACATTCCCTCAGTTTAAACACTGTTTTCTATGTTCTACTGTTAATGAAATATGGGTTTATGAGATTTACAAATCATTGCATACAGTTTTTATTTACATTTTGCACAGAATCCCATCTTTTTGGAATTAGCAAAACCTCATATACAATGATGAAAGCTCCTCTGTTTTGAAATAGCAAAAGGAATAATAGGATAAAACCTTAATAAGACGTTAGTGATCATTCTTTATCACGCTTTGCTAATATGAATATGAATCATAATCTCCCACTGTTATGGCCCCTCTTCCACCTGTTACATTCCCGCTCTCCTCCAGCTTCTGGTTCACACACACACACACACACACACACACACACACACACACACACACACACACACACACACACACACCCCTTTAACCAGACAGATGGGCTGCAGCCCCATCCAACGTTTTATCCAGCAGTCAAGAGATGGAGCAATATTGGGGCTCGGACAAAAGAAAGAGGTGAATAGGAAGGCGTGTGTATGCTGTGTCCAGTCCAAGTGGCTCTTAGGTCTTTGTTCTTACCCCATTTCTCTGGGTTTACATGTTTCTGGACACTCTGGTAAGTGGTATTCCACTGTCACCCATCTGCACAGATGTTCCAAATTTATAGGCACTCGCAGGCTCACGAGGCTTAGGACCTCATGAGCATTCTCACACGTCCACAGTAGATGATACTGACAATGTCTGTTGTGATTTTACCTTGAAGAGATTTTCATATACGATTTCTAACTTCTAAGTACATTGTCAAGTACCTGTATGTTATCAGAGCATTTTAGCTATTGAAAATGTTTTCACTTTACTACATTTTAATATAATGTCTTACTTTTTTAAGTAAGTGTCTTACTGTGTGTCTGTGACTATAAGAAATATGTGATGAGTGGGACATTGAATTGATTGAAAAATTACTAAAACACACTTCTATGTTTAATACTTTAGTACATTGATATTTTTTTATTGAAATTTAATAGAATAATATTAAAGAAGCAGATTTGTACTTTTACTGAGGTACCACTATTTGTTTCTACGAATGTAATGTCGTCCTTTTGAATCTAACTTTGTTGTGTTTTAGTATTTGGTTTGGCTTGTTAATCTAGATGAGAAATGTGGATTGTATAAAAAATCGCTGGCCACAAAGTGAGCCTTAGTCCAGGTCAAAAACTCAAGCATGGACCAATTTCAGTGAAACAGAATTCCAACCTAAACCATGTGCAGAAAGTGATGGACAAAGTTTTTGTAGATATGAGCTGCTAAACTGACATGCAAGGACAAAGATCCAGTTTAGTGGAAATTAAAAACAAACAAATAAATAATAAATAAGCGCCATGCATTCCACAAGCTACAGTACGTAAAAAATATGTGTGACTGTAAAATTATTCATTAAATAAATAGCAACCCAACTCAACCTTTCAAAGAATTTCTTAACTTCTTTTAATGGGCTGGTCCTTGCAATGAGGTTATTACACAAATCAGAGGCTCTTTCAGGAACCGTGTCATTCTCATTGAGGAAAGTCCATGAACTTTGTAGTTTTCATTCAGGATAGTTTCTGAATTGTGTAGGTTGTCAAAAGATTAAAACACTCAGGAACTCTCGGAAATGTTTCTATACCACATGGCTTGCTCATTAGAGGTTTTGTGAGTTTGCTTCGTAATAAGGTCTGTTGTGCTCTACATAGAAAATCCAGTGAAACTCATAGAGTAGCCGCCTGAACAGATCACCGCTCTTTCTTTTCTTACAGGTGTCTTATGCGTAAACACACTGCTCAACTGGAGACATTCAGAATCTTGTGAAAGAAGTAGGATAAAAAGGGGTGTAGAGAGTGAGTGTGTGTGTATGTGTGTGTCACCATGTGTATCACTGCAGGGGAATGCCGATTGGGCTTTTTCTCTTCTTTGACGGCAGCCCTCATTCAATTCTTTTGCAATTACGTTGTCATCAAGCCATTTGGCTGCTGATGCCTCCAAAGAGCGGTGCAAGAAAAGACCTTGCTGATTGAATTAAAGCAACACCAATTCAGCCCTGCTGAGAGCCAGCCAAAGAGGGGGCCTTAGAGAGAGAGATGGAAGGAGAGAGCAGGAGATAAATGAAAGGTGCGAAATGAGAATAAAATGCACAGCGTGCACTGGTGTATGTATCGGCATGTGTAGGTAGTGCATATGTGGTCACCATGCACAGATGCATAGGTATGCATGCATAAAGTGGATACTGTTGTCTGTGTGTGTGTGTGTGTATGTGTGTGTGTGTGTGAGTGTGTGTGAGCGCTAGGAGTGGCGGAGCCCGTTTGTCACCGTGAATAGGCTCAGGGTGGTTCACATCATTGGGGCATTGAAGGCGTCTCCTCCCCTGTTGTAAAACAAGGCTATGAGTCGCATGGGGACACAGGAGGCATTGTGCTTGCTCCAGCAGCCAGCGTACCACCCAGAGTGTTCCTCAAAAACTCCACCCAACTCCTTCTGACCCTCACAGGCCAGGAACCAGTCTGACTGTCTACTTGAGAGTGGTACTCTGGCAAGAAATTCAAATAATATAGGGTGAAAAAAACAGTACTCCCTAAAACTTCTGTCTGTGAAAGAGTTTGTGTGTGTGTGTGTGTGTGTGTGTGTGTGTGTGTGTGTGTGTGTGTGTGTGTGTGTAAGAGAGAGATGAAAATGTGGGATGATGCTTTGGCTTGGAGGAGGGGAGGAGGCGTTCCCGAGAGTTTCCCCTAACATGATAGGTTAATAGGATGATTGATGGCTGTACCACAGAAGACAAAACGAAAGGAGGTGATAAAACCAGAGAAGAGAAAAAGAAAAGAATGGAAAGGGGGTAAAGCAGGGCTTGTATCTGGGATATGGATGTGTGTGTGTGTGTGTGTGTGTATGTGTGTGTGGGAATATTTACTACCATGCAAGAGAAGGAGGGACAGAGATGTTGTTAATTAGCAGGGAGGCTTCTGGACTCTAAGGACATGGTGTGTGTGTGTGTGTATGTGTGTGGACATGATGAGTGTGAGGGGGACAGGATATTAGGGTGAGAATGGGGCAATCTTGACCACCAAAGATGCCACACACATACACACACTCTGTTCTTCCCCCTTTATTAGAGCCCCTATCCATTGCACAATGAAATAAATAAATATTGTGTCCTTTCAGCACAAGCAAATAATTTACTGCCTTCTTCGGTCCTGCATGACTGAATTTGATCACGGACACACAAACACACACACACACACACACACACACACACACACACACACACACACACACACACACACACACACACACACACACAACCCTCTCAAGCTGAAGAGAGCAGGTTTGTGTTTTTTTAAGAAGCCCTCGTCTCCTGAAGTACCTTTAAGAGGATGGACAAACACAAACTACACACACAGAAACTGTTGGTCTTTGAATTCTCCCTCCTTATATATTTTAGGAGGAAGTAATACTGATTGTGTATAAAAACAATCTATATGGTTTGTGTTATATATAAATGGAAAGGAAAAAAAACATCTGAAACTGTATAATGTCCAATAGAAATATTACTGTTGATTTGAGCAGGACAGGACGATATATCGGTGCTGCTGCCTTTGTAGCTCTTTATTAGTTTTATTTCCATTGTTTTTAATAGCTGAAATGATATATCCTTGTTATTAATAAAGTCCCACAATTGAAATATATACACTGATTTTTTTTCTGGAATCTCTAACTTGGTTGGAGACAATTTTATATGGATCCTGGTGCCCTCCTACATGCCAAATTGTTTTGTATTCTTAGGTCTGTGTATGTGGACTTTTCTCTTTCATTCATTTCATAGCCTTTTTTTTAAGGTTCAATTCTTCTGACTCTGATGGTCACCAAACAGATTCTTTTTTCTTCCACAATATTTTCTGCATTAACGTGTGTAAATCTGGGTTTATTATTTTGACTATGAAAGGGAGAGGAGCATTCAGGTAATTCATGATGCCATAAATCTTCACTTTAAGACCACCAGGATCTACAGTTTTCAAAGTATCAATAGTCCACTCCCAGATTCTCCAGGAGGTATTAGTGCTGTTTCTTGTATGTGGGAATTTTTGGCCGAATTTGTTAATGGTGTCATTACCCAAAAAATCTGAGCTAAACACACAGCTTTTCCATAGTACAGTTGCTGCATGTTATGGGTCACTTTCAGGATGAAATCCATCTTTGCTTTGTGCATTTCTTTTTTTAACCTTCATGAACTATATTACATTTTGATGTGAAATAGCAAAAAATAAAAATATATATAAAATGGTTGAGTAGCGGTAGCTCAGTGGTGAAACTGCTGGACTTCTGATCAGACGGTCATGTGTTCAAATCCCACCATCACTTAGCTGCCACTGCTGGGCTCTTAAGCAGGGCCTGGTCAGTGATATGAATGAGATACCTGTAAGCTGCTCTGGATAAAAGCATCTGCCGAATGCTGTGAATGTAAAAATATGAAATAGCCAGACTTCCCTCGACACTCTGAATCATCCTTCTCAAGAGTCTCAAGATATTCTTCCTGGCACAGACATTTTAAAATGTTATCAGGCTCCTGAAGATGCCTAATTTTTTTTATCAGGATTTTTTAAATAGAAACAATAATCAATCGTATGTCTACAGTCTATTTAATAGTATGTGGTGTCACGCCATCTCTTTGTTCCATGTGACAATACAACGAATTGCACTGTATTGCAGATATATTCCATCATCCAAACCGAAGTGCAACATACTTTCAGAACAATAGCTAGTTAGTTAGAATTCCCATCAGGTGTCTTATTTGATGCAACTTGTTTTGTTTTTATTTTGCTCTGTTCTTCTTCAGCACCCCATCTGTTCTCCTTGGCACATAGAGCAGACATTCACCTTGAGAGAGAGAGAGAGAGAGAGAGAGAGAGAGAGAGAGAGAGAGAGAGAGAGAGAGAGAGAGATGCCTCCAGTGGGGTTATGCCAGCATCTGATAAACAAAGACCCTGCAGCTGAGAGCAGCACACTGCAGCACTGTGGAGGGAAACACGAGCAGAGAAAGAAGGGATGGACAGAGAAAGAGAATGAACGAGCGAGCGAGAGAGAGAGAGAGAGAGAGAGAGAGAGAGAGAGAGAGAGAGAGAGAGAGAGAGAGAGAGAGAGATATGAGGGGAGAACAAGTTTAAATCAGATGTGCTGTTAAACACAGACAATTTAAAGAAGCTGATGTATACTGAAAAGAGACACATACAGCCCTGCTACCAGCTGCACAAGGTGGTGTGAAAAGAAAGAGAGTGAAAGAAGGATGGAGAAATGATTATTATTGACATTATTGGCGGGTGGAAATCCAGATTGAGAAAATCTTTATGAACATGCAGCAACAGGACTGTGTGGCAATGACTGTTTAATATCTCTCTCTCTCTCTCTCTCTGTCTCAGACACACAAATACACAAACAAAACACACATGCGCACACAGGAGGTACGGGAAATAATTTCTAATATAAAGGAAACTTTTTTCTTAGAGGTGATAGTAAAAGTCAGTTGAAAAATAATAAGTACGAAAAATACACTTATACAAACACATGCACAAACCCCTACCAGACAGTGTTCAAGCAGGTATACACACACACACACACACACACACACACACACACACACACACACACACACACACACACACACATACACACAGAGATCCAAACAGTTTAGCAAGTTAACACCCAAGGTTGAGTGCTTGCTTGTTTAACTGGCAGGTGGTAATGAGGACACTGTGTGTCACAGTGTGTATGTGTGTAACTTTGTGTGTGTGTGTGTGTGTGTGAGAGCATGTTTAGCAAGTAGTTGGTAATGAGGGGACTGTGTGTGCATTTAGACCTGTAATGAGGTGTGAGGGAGAAGTGCGAAAGACTTTATAGGCAGTAATTACTGTTTGGCACATTGGTGTGTGCGTGCGTGCGTGTGTGTGTGTGTGTGTGTGTGTGTGTGTGTGTGTGTGTGTGCACTTGCCAGAGTTCATAAGCACCTCATAAAAATAAATTCATCAGCTTTAGTTAAGAATTTGTGCAAGACACAGCTCTCATGGTTGGGAATGATGAAAATACACCTGACCACCCATGCACTATGATAAAAGAACGGCGCACATTGTCAAAAAGCACTATGTCAAATGTCTGCGCGGTTCAACTGCAGCCAACTAACCAACCTAAATTCATGTCTCCAGTAGGACATCAACACATCACAATCACAATAGCTAACAGCTAGTTTTGAAGAATGTGTATTGTGTTTTTGTGTATCTTGTCATGTTAAAAGGTGGCAGTCATCTAAAAAATACAAAATGGTGAAAAAAGCAGGTAACCTCCACACATACACCATAGACCAATAAACCAATCAGGCATAACATTATCACATTATAACATTATAAAGTGCATTGCTGATCTCTACCATGGCATCTGTTAGTGGGTGAGGCAGCAAGTAAACATTTTGTCCTCAAAGTTGATGTGGTACAAGCAGGAAAAATGGGCAAGCGTAAGGATTTGAGTGAGTCTAAAAAAGAGCCAAACTAGACAACTGGGTCAGAGCATCTCCAAAACTGCAGTGGTCAGTATTTTACATTTACATTTGCTGCATTTAGCAGACGCCCTTATCCAGAGGGACGTACAAAAGTGCTTTGAGTATCTAGTATTGAATAAATCTACACTGGTACACAAGATTACAAACTTAATATAAATATAACTCTTGAATTCTACAAAGCAAACTTGGAAAGTGCTAATTTAAGTGTTTCAGGAGGAGGTAGGTCTTCAATCGTCGCTTGAAGAAAGTCAGGGACTCCGCTGTACAGACATCTAGGGGAAGTTCATTCCACCACCTCAGTGCCAGAACAGAGAAGAGCCTTGAAGTATACTTACCTCTCATTCTGAGAGAAGGTGGTACTAGTCGAGCAGTGCTGGATGATCTCAGACAGCGTGGTGCAGTGCGAGATGTATCTATCAAAAGTGCTCCAAGGAAGGAACAGTGGTGAACCAGCGACATGGTCATGGGTCAGGGCCAAGACTCATTGATGCACATGGGAAGGCTGGTCTTGTCCGATCCAACAGATGAGCAACTGTAGCTCAAATTGCTGAAGAAGTTAATGCTGTTAATGCTTGTTGGGTCATGACTGTCAGGCAGGTGGTTATAATGTTATACTTGAACGGTGGCTTTAATGTAATGCCTGGTTGATGTATACTTTGCTATGAATAGCAATATTATGAGATCATATTCATATGCATAGTAGCGGATTTTGACACCATATTAAGTGTGTCCATTTGTGGTTTGGGATAAAGCCAAACAAACTAGCCTGTTACATTCAAGTGATGATTGGTTGCTATTAAGAGGCCTAAGGTGTGCCAAAGAACATTCCCCACACTATTACACCACCTCCATCACCTTAGACTGTTGACACACGGCAGGTTGGGTCCATGGATTAATCCATTAGTGCCAAATTCTGACCCTACCATCAGTGTGCCTCAGTGCGCCTCTTTCTGTCCGTTTTAACCACTCTGGCTATTTTCTGTTGACTTCTCAGATCAGCAAAGGCATTTCTATCCGCAAACCTGCCTATAACTGGATGATTCTTCATTATTGCATCATTCTGAGTAAAACACACACACACACTGTTTTGTGTGAAAATCCAACAAAATCAGTAGTTATAGAAATCCTCAACTAGCTTATCTGGCACCAACAAAAATCATGCCACGGTCCGAAAGTTTCCATTTTGATGGTCGATGTAAACATCACCTGAAGCTGCTGGCCTGTATTTTCATGATTTTATGCACAAATGGCCGATTACATATTTGCGTGAATGAATAAAAATAAAAACACCCTTAAGGTCAGTAGCTAGAGGCTATGCTGATATTTATTACTATATGGTGAAAACCTTTGTCACAAAAGAATTACTTTTTCCAAATGGCATGCAACTCTGATACCCATTGATTTGAGTGCACATTTCCAATAGAGATCACTTTTTATCATATTTCAGCATCACAGACGAAAAGAAAGAAGGGGGTCACATGTCACAGCATCACTGCGCTGCCCTTACAGGCGCACTCTGACCCCAGCCTAACCCGGTTACGACCTCTCTGGGATGCCCTGAGTTTGGGGAAGTCCTCTGAGTGACCTCATCAATTAGGAAATCGATGAGCTCCACAGTCAGGTCCCGCATCCTCCATCACTCTCTCTTTCTCTTCATCCTTTGTCTCTCTCTCTCTCTCTCTCTCTCTCTCTGCCTAGCTTGCCTGTACACTCCTCAGCCAGACAAGTGTCTCTTTTTGCCACACACTCTCTCTGACACATTCTGCACCCCTTCACCTCTGATAACCTTCACTTGCCCCCTTCATACTTCCTCTATGAGTTCATCATTATCCATCCTTACACTCTAGTTGTCTCTTACACCACACACTCACACACAATACCTGTAAAAGTGCAGTAAGTGAGTTAGTGTTTTCAAAATAACTTTCAGACTGAAACGTTCTTGCAGAGCACAACAACTGTACGTATACTGCAATAATTAATGCAAAAGGATTTTAAATAAATAACGTCAATATGTGGAATTCAATGATTTCATTACAGATATAATCCATAAAAAAACTACATCTAATAAAAGTACATTTACGTAAAGTTCAAAATTAGAGAAAAAAAAAAGGTTATACATAGATATATTTAAATGTTGGGAGTATGAGATGGAACACAATAAGGGGAAAATAGGCTAAAAAACTGTTTTTCTTTCTTTCTTTCTTTTTATTTATTTTCAAATGTATTGTTATAATTATTGCACATTAACATTATTTTAGTTTAAGATGCACACTTTGTCCAGTGGAATCTTTAGAGTAAATTTATATTTAAATGATATTTGACTAGTAGAGTAGATCATCATCCTCACAAACAAGAAGAACTGCAACAGTGAAAAAAAACCTTGTGAAAATGAACTTAGACATGACCAAAAACATAGCCAGCATGTCTTAAGATTTCTGATGAATATGGAAATCCTGATGGTGGTCCAATCTCCAGGGGACCCCCTTCACCCATCCCTCCCTCCTTATCCAAGGAATGAAGGAATGGGCAGCAGCAGGGAGGCTTACTGGCTTCAAGGCTTCAGCCCCTGGATGATAATCCCAGTGTCCAAAAACTGAGAGAACGAGAAAAGGAGCATAATCCTATTGTGTTTCTGTCTCACATATGTCACTTAACATGCTCTTTCCCCAACACAAGTCTATAGCCATCAATGCAACAGATTGGTCTCCTTCAAAAACAATAGGCCTTCTCTTTCTCTCTCTCTCTCTCTCTCTCTCTCTCTCTCTCTCTCTCTCTCTCTCTCTCTCTCTCTCTCTCTTTCTCTCTCTCTCTCTCAAACTCATTATATCAGTCAGACCTGATAACATACTTGCAGAAAGTTAGAATAATTTTTGCATCACAGTACAGTTCAACTCTATTCTTCTGCTTTATTAGCTTTCATTTCTTATGCCCTACAATTGGTTTGATGCTATACTAAAGGAAATCTAAGAAAGATTTAGGAAATTGTAATCAACATGGAAAAAAATATTAAAATCCACTCCCCCACATAGAAGTATACGTAAACAGCCCCTGCTGAGATGGAGTTATTATTTTTTTCAAATCAAGACCACCCTGACGCAGTGTGGGTGGCATAGAAAATGACGTGTGAGTATATGCTTCATGGGTATGAGTGTGTGTGCTGCTCAGGTTAAGATATACACCCCTCGCGCTTTTAGCTCATTGTATCAGAGAGGACCTGTTGGTGTCTGCCTCTGTCATTGAGTGTGTATGTTTATGGGCATATGGCTGATCCTCCTCCAATAGGTTCATGTAGGCAGAAAATTTGGCCATTCAAATGGTCATTCAGGCACCAAAAGGGGGACACAGATTACCATGTCATAACACAGAGGGAGGAGAAAGTGGGAGGGGGAGGACAGGGAGAGGAAGATAAAAAAAAAAAGACATTGAAAATTCGGTTACCTCAAGATCAATTTAACGTTTTGCCAATGAACATGCATATGATGTGACCATTAGATTTTTTTTTTTTTATTGCCATTCTGTATAGCATGTAATGCTCTAATGTATTTTGTTTATTACACAGTAATAAATCCACCATTATATGTGATGCCAGATTATCAAATTGGCTTATGAAAATCCTCAATACTGGCTGTGTTATAAATATCCTAACATCTCTTTATAACATATTCCTTTATCACCTGGCAAAAAGTATCATTATGGTCTTTCTATTTGACACTAGTGACAAAAAAGATAAACCTCATAAATAGATTTTTCTGTAAGTGTGTGAAACGATTTGGATAAATGTCTCTGCCAAATAAATATACAGTTTATAACAATATAGTACATATGATACAGTTTATACCAATAAGTGTTATTTAAGGTGGCATGTTATGGTGGGAAAAATATTTGTGCAAATGCAAAATTTGCTGAGATTCTCAACTGCTTGTTCTATTGTGGCAGAGAAACCACAGTGGATTGTGACAACGGGAATAAATAATTATAAGTTCTGCCCTTCTTGGCACCTGTCATTCATTAAAGTCATTAAGTATAGTTTATTATAGACATTTATTTTGAGTCCATATTAAGCCCTTGTTTTCCTTTAATTCAGCCCCCTCCTCTACTTTCTCCTTTCCTATCAAAAAGCATAGCATATTTGTGGTCATAAAGTCACAAAGTCCAGTTAAGATCAAAAACTTCCTCTTGTTAAGTGTCTACTCTGTGTCACTGTCCCAAACAAAACTTGAAGCAGTTTCCTGATCTAATTAGCTGGCCCCTGTCTCTTCCCATTTCTTTCTCCAGACAGAGATCAGTTCCTTAACCTCGATCCTGTCTGTTAGCCTAGCTAAGTGCTGCCATTTCTGTCCACCCCAGTGCTGTTCCATTCATTTCAGCATGGCAGGCCTGCTGGGGTTCACCTTTTTTGTCAACTAAGGTGAAGAACCCTTCTCTTGCTCTCTTTTTGCCCATCACTGTCTTCCTGATCTCAAAATATATCTGACCCTCTTATTCTCAGGGTTTCATCCTGAATCATTCCCCGGTGACAATGCAGCCATTAAAGCCCCATTGTCCTTTATTAATTAACGAGCGTGGTCGTCCTTCTTCACTCCTTCTTCAAGCACGTATTTGGGTAAACGCAGATTAGCATATTCATGAAGCAGCCAGCTTTGCGGCAAACGGACCGTCTCTGTTTTGGCCCTTGTCGTTTTGTCTCCTTCCGTACATAACCCCATTTGTCAGCACCCTCGCAACCCCATTAGTGCTTCTGATCCCCACAATGCCATGAGAGGCAGACAGAAGAGCAATGTTACAGTTGCACACCCCACTGCTGCCATTTCACGCCTCACTGAGCACACCCGCACATTACCTGCCTCGCATTACACACACAGATTGCTGTGTCTATGTTACAAGTTTATTTGCACACAGTAAACAATGCACGGCTACAGAGGGATCATGCCAAACGTCTAACGAGGCCTGACATGAGAACAGCTAAGCGAACATTCCCAGTCCCAAATGACGTCACATGAGAAATGACAATAATAATTCTCAGTGTGTCAGATATACAAGACATATTCATATTCAATGCTTTATTAGTGTTCATTATAATTTGAAATGAAAATGCATCTATTATATTCACTTTTACATGAATGATACTGCTGAACCTGCACAATAAGACCAAGAAACAAATAAGTGTGAAAAAGGTTTGTGTTAATTTCCTTAATCTTAATAAATGACACCAAGATATTATATTATGAAAAATAATGTATTCTTATGTAAAGACAACAGAAAGCTGGGGACCAATATTTTAACCTGAAGCTCACTTCGGTTTATTGACAGCAGAAATGAGGCATCAGCTAAAAGTAAGTATGAGATATGTGAGCTTTGGGGTGGGGGTTGTTTGGGGTGGTGCTGGGGTGGGTAGTAAGACTTCCTCCCAACAGGCAGCCTTATTAGTCTTTATTAGTCATGTCCATCACATGCAGTCTCGGTAATCTCTTAACATTTACCACTCCCGACGCATGCACGCACGCACGCACACACGCACACACACACACGCACACACACACACACACACACACACACACACACAGAAACAGTTTCTCTTAAACTCCATCTCCCAACCACACACATACACGCGCACGAACAGCCACTCAAACACTAGCACTCCCCACCAATTTGTAGCCTGCACAGGCACATTGTTTGTTTGGGCTTTGCGGTACAGGCTGCTTCGTTAGCTTGGCCTTTAACGAGCAGCTTAATTGAGCTGTCTATCGGGCCACCTGTCACCCCCTGCCTCATTAGCATACTAATGCACCGACATTGTGCTGCTGTGACAGGCATAAAGAGAAAGCAAGAGAGACACAGAGAGAGAGAGAGAGAGAGAGAGAGAGAGAGAGAGAGAGAGAGAGAGAGAGACAAAATTGTTTTCTTTCCAGCAAAAAAAAGACTAATTATTAGTTTCAGAGTTTGTCTCCTTCTAGAAAATTATAATATTAAATATAATTTACATCACTCAGTTAATATTGATAGTAAGAGCAGCATAGAGAGTGAGGGACATTGACGGAGAGAAAGAGAGAGGGAGCAAGATGTATTTTTTCAAAAAAAAAAAAAAAAAGAACAGTTATTATTTCAAGAGTTTGCCTTATTTTAAAGAATTATAATATTAAATACTATTGGCATCACTCATTTAATTCTGGTAGTAACAGCAGCATAGAGAGTAAGAAAGGGAGAGAGAGAGAGAGAGAGAGAGAGAGAGAGAGAGAGAGAGAGAGAGAGAGAGAGAGAGGGAGGGGGGTGGAGAGAGGTCGAGCTCAGTGCAGTGGGTTTTGTGAATAGTCAAATAGCTTAACAGGTATTGTAATGAGTGGTTTGGGGTACTCAGTTGTCTGCTACTAAAAATACTAGTCTGTAAATGCAGAAAAAAGGTGAGAGGCAACTCATATGTAAAGTCATATTAGAAATAGGCTACGGTGATTATTTATATCTGATATAAAATAGTATTTTCAAAAGCTGCTTTATGCATAGCAAGGCAGACACACACACACACCTGTGTGCATAACCAAACCATCCACTGCTGCTACATTGTACATCTCAACCTCTGAACCTTGACTCTGACCTTCATGGGCAAAGTCCCTGCCAGATGGAGTGCTGTCCTTCTCTGGCCAAAATGGTTATGAACTCTGACCTGAAACAGCCTGACCATTCATTCTGATAGCCAAACAGATCAGTCTGGGAGGGTGCACGCACACGCGCACGCACACACACACACACACACACACACACACACACACACACACACACACACACAGATTTATTGCCTTACTTTACTACTGGGGAGTTTTCAATCTTTTGCTTCTTAAACTGTATAATCGTTTGCAAAACTCATGCTGTGAGACTCATGTTTATTCAAATTCCATGTACCAACAAAGTAAGATAGCAATCAATATTTGTGCTCAGTCCAATCATTTATCATCATGGATTGTTCATTATTCACTAATTCAACAGCAAAAAACAAAACAAAACAAGCGATACCACTATCACCTGCTTCATATCACTAGATATTCACATATCCGAAAGGTGAGTTCTATACGAGTGCGTGAGCTTGCGTAAGAGGGCCTTTGAGGTTGACATGCACTAATTTGACAGCAGAAAGCTGGCATGAGGAAACCCAAACACAAAAGAGGAGAGGCACCATGCTGGGTTTGCTCTGCTCTTTTCCAGTCCCAAAACTGGAGTCTGGGAACACAGTAAAAAAAAAAGGCAGGAAGTATAGGTACATAATAAATCCTTTTTTTTTTTTTTTTTTTTTTTTAGCTTGGTCAATAAAGAAAGATAGTAATGGAATGGGTCGAGTACTCTATGGCACTTCATGTTAAAAACTGGAGTTTAAAAAGTTTGAAGTTAAATAATCATTCAGGATGGTAATGTGACATGAAACTGGAGAGAATTTAAGGTATTTTTTTTATTTACACCTCCCAAACTAAATGAGCTGATATTTTAGTCAGTAGACTCTGGGTAGTCAGTCTATAATTAGTGCCCAGATCACACTTTTTATTAGTTAAGCTCTTTAAAAAAAAAACCCATCAAATTAGATTAAAATAGAAAATGCATCAATTCTTTGTTTTTAAAAGAGTGAAATGCATCCATCAGTTTTTAGGTCCTCCCAAATATTTTAGTTTTTTCAATTTCAAATGCAGCGGAGGAAAAGGCAACAGCGATTGGCATACACAAAGAAATAAAAAAGTGATGTATGAGATGAGAGGAGGGGCATAATATTGAAAAAGTCTTGACGAAGGGAAAGTCACATCCACACAGTGGACGCATTCAGCTTGCCCGATGAATAAGCTACACAAACAACCATATGCTAATCAACGCATCAACATGCCATTTACACGTCAAAATCACCCAAGTCTGTTCCTCTCTTTCTTTTATTCTATTCTTCTTGCCTCTTTCTTTTTCCCCCTTTTTTCCCCTCTGGCTAATTATCACGTGTCTTTCTCTTTGATAGTGAATCTCTTTCGTGAATTAGTACAATATTGCAGACCCCCCATCCACTCCCCCAAAGGCCCGCTGCCCAAACTCCCTCAGAGCCGTGCTGCATTGGGCCACCTTGTGCACGTATTGGCCTCGAGTTTCTCTGCATAACACTTGTCACCGGCATGCATATGGAGATTGGAGCATCTATTTTAGCTGCTAATTCCCCCTCTCCTGCTTTCTTTACTCCAAAGGCCCCTCGCTGTGCGCCTCCCACCATCACATGCAGAGGATGCTGGGACATCATGCTGAGAGCAACACGACGTCCCACTATTGAGGCACATGGGAGGGGTGGTCAGGGGTCAGAGCAGGGGTACACTAGCAGATAGGACACATTTCCCTGGGCATATCAACCCCCTCACCTCCTGCCCCGCCCTCTCATCTATTTAGTTCCGGGGTTTGATAGTTTCAGCCTAACCCACTGACCAGCTGCCAATTGTGCACAGAACTGGAAACAGGAGTGCAAAGTGACTAACACTGTCAAATAAAGCACCATTGATTTTCCTATGTTCATTTCTTTTCAAAATGACACGCTTTACTCTCTGACGTGACGACTAGCTGTGATTTTAGTGTGCTAGCACAATATTCTTGAGCTCAAAGTACAAATTCATTCTAACAATCAATTGAACTCATTGTCAAAGAAACTACAAACTAGCCAGAAATTTTTATTTTATATACAAAGATGCTTTTTAGGTAAGTAACACGATGTCATGAGAAAAAATAGTCCTCAGTCTCCGCAGGCTGTGAGAGACAGCATCACTGTAGCAGGACAGACACTCAACAGTATAAGCCAATCAGAATAAGAATGTGGAATGTAAGCTTTCACACAGGGCCTAATCCTCCAACCAGCATGTCACAGGCCACTTCTGCACAAATGCATGAGGTTGAGGAGCGCCGTCTATGTGTCTGTGTGTGTGTGTGAGAGAGAGAGAGAGAGAGAGAGAGAGAGAGAGAGAGAGAGAGAGAGAGAGAGAGAGAGAGAGAGACTTTCATGCTCTTGACCCAGAGCGGCGTGCTGACTAATCCGCTGATCAGGATGCCAAGAGGTTTGTGGGGTCTGAGGCCTCAGGCTGGCCCCTGATTGACTGGTCCTCTCATATTAATGCGATGAGGCCTTAGCCTATTCACACTCCTGACAGTGCATCCAGCCACTCACTCGACTAACACGCACAATTCATCTCAGCCAAAAGCTCCAAATACATATTGTTGACCAGGGCGCCAGCAAACCACATATCCACATAAGAGTTGGACTAGTTCAAAAGAGTGGGAGAAAAAGAAAGCAGGTGTCGGGATAAAGCCTGTCAAAGGGCAGATGGTGTAACACTGCTAAGAGAAAGTAAGAAACCAGTAGTTGAGTGAGGAGGGCTAAGGTGTGTGTGTGTTTGCTGTGTCAGCTTGGCACACAAACACTTAGCACTTAGTCCCTGCAAGAGTGGCAGTAGGCCCTAAATCCCCTCGTTTTGTCCAAACAAATTGCGAAAAACCCAGGGTCTTGTTTGCTCTGGCCTCCTGCATGACTGTGGGAAGAGTGGATGTATAGATGGACACATTCTGCCTGGGAACAGGAAAAACCCAGGGCTGAGAGCAGGTCTTGTTCGCAGTGTGAAATAACAGCCAGGAAAACTGCATCTGTATGACAAAAAGTGATGGAAAGAAAGGCATCACATCTCTCTAGGAGAGCAGATCACCCTGCAGGAGGGAGAACAAACAAAACTACCCAAAGATGAAGTAAGAGCTTCAAACAAGCAGCTGAAATAAACAGAGAGATTGATATTTAATTCAGACTCAGTCCATGGTGGAGCGGCAACTTTTAAGTCAAAGGAACCCTTATTATCAGCGTTCTTATCCTGGAGAACCATCAATTCTTTTTGCACAAGTTTGATGAATTAAGGTTTGTTCTTAATATTAATAGTGAATCAGGAGAACAACAAATTGTGTGTGAAAGTGTGTGTAAGGATTTAAAAGCATGCAACTTTGTTCCTACAAAGAATGCTCTAATAAGATGTGGATGGATAACCAGGAAATGAGTGTGTGAATGTGGGCAGACTCCACATCACTTTGGGGTGTGTGGATCTTACAGCATGCCATATGATAACCGGCTCTGGTGTTGCTCTGAAAAACTAATCCTGTTACCTCAAACCCACCCACAATAGTCTCCACTTCTTTCCTTTTTTTTTTCAAAACTTTGCATCACTGCTTTTCTTTTCACATCTTCACATGTCCAGTTGTTACATTGAAAGGTCCTTTTATGTGTCAGTGGCCACTTAAGCAAATGGAAATTAGTCTTGATTTAGGGGTCTTTAGATCACTGAACTGAACCGAACTTACTCACTTTCCCAGTCTTTCATTGTTTATTATTGGGAGTCTAAGAAGAAAGAAGCCAAGATAGAAGATATCAGTTTGTTTGTTACAGTGTCAGATCTTTCCATTTAAACCACACCCTAATCTTGCTTATCTATTGACAATGCTCACCTATAAACACACAATAATACAGTGTAAATTACAATTAAAACGATACACAACGAAGATATCAAGATGAATTAAAACAATTTTTTTGCATATTATAAATCAGATCCTATCATGACATTTTATGATTCACCAAAAAAACCCTAAAAAATTTTAATGGCATTTTCAAGTAATAACAAATCAGATCTGTGCCTTTGCGTTTTTAATGCCAGTCTTGTTGTATTATTGCACCATCTAGTGGACAGTCATACGAAATAAAAACAGGCTGAGATAGGCTTTTGGTTGATCATGTCTGTCACTTTAATCATGCCGGGGTTCTCTAGGGGTTAAGTAAGGCTTTACTGATAATTAGGCATAATTTCATAGTTTTGTAGTCAGCATTTCAACTGCAGTTTTAACAACCGAAAGTAAAATGATTATAATGCTTTTGCTTCTTCTATCACAAAAAAGGATAAGATGCATGTAGTATATGTAGTATATGCTATATGTTTGTGTGTTTCAGTGTAATCTCAGCTTTTTGAAGAAATTCGTAGGGCACTTATTTCCCAGTCAGCTTCAGGACATCTCTGACCATAGAACCAATCCCGTCAAAGATCAGGTGCAGCTGCGTGTCACACATGAATGCAGGAGAGGTCACTACCTTGTTCTTAGGGTCAACATGAGCCTCGTGAAAGTCAGAAATTAAGGCTAAATCAAAATTGAAATGTTTACCAGGAACATAAAATAGAACACATTACCACAGTACCATTTATAAATCCATAGTAAATAACCATAGAGAGGAAAAGAAAGAAGAGGAAAAGATAAAGCATTGAAAAATTACAAAATATTAAATCTGACATGTGCTGAGAAGGATATGGTGACATCCTTGACTTTGTGTTTGGCCCCGAATGCCGTGATGGCCTGAGCAGTGCCAGCATATGGCCACTTTCCCCCCTCCTCTTCCTCATGGCCCACGGTCACTTCTACCCCATGGAGGACCTTTGCAGCCAGTACCGGAGAGATACAGCACAACCTGTACACCATGAGTGAACATCAACTCTGCATACCACAGCTGCACAACTACAACAACGGGGGTATAGCAGGGCATAAACTATAACATACAGCCAATATAATTAGATTACAAATTTAGAGAAAATAAAATATCTGTAGAACTAAAAGTATTAACAAACACAAAATATTAAAAGAGTGGAAATTATTTCTCAAAAGTAAACCCTGGTATCTATACTGTAATTATGCTATTATTACTATTATATATTATACCCTTTTAAACAGGGTACTTACCCGATTGGCTTGCCTGCTTTATGGAAGTCCTTCAAAACACGTTCCACATCTGTATTCACTGCACAGTTGCTTCCATCGACTGCAAATGTTGACCTGATAAAAAAGCCAGAATAACGTCTGCTACTTTTTTTTTATCTTCACTTCACCCCTACAAACAGAGAAACCATAGTAACCCTTACAGGTTTTTAGCAGCACCAAAGCCTCCAGGGAAGATGACTGCATCATGGTTACTGGCACTCAGCTTAGCCAGGTCAGTGATGTTTCCCCTGGCGATGCGTGCCGACTCAGTAAGCACGTTCCTGGACGACACATATTTAGGATTTTAAATTAGAAGTAGTGTAGTTCAATTTGTATTATAAATGTATATATTGTAATATACAGTACAGACCAAAAGTTTTGACACACCTTCTCATTCAAAGAGTTTTCTTTATTTTCATGACTATGAAAATTGTAGAGTCACACTGAAGGCATCAAGGGCTATTTGACCAAGAAGGAGAGTGATGGGGTGCTGCGCCAGATGACCTGGCCTCCACAGTCACCGGACCTGAACCCAATCGAGATGGTTTAGGGGTGAGCTGGACCGCAGAGTGAAGGCAAAAGGGCCAACAAGTGCCAAGCATCTCTCGGGGAACTCCTTCAAGACTGTTGGAAGTCCATTTCAGGTGACTACCTCTTGAAGCTCATCAAGAGAATGCCAAGAGTGTGCAAAGCAGTAATCAAAGCAAAAGGTGGCTACTTTGAAGAACCTAGAATATGAAATTTTTCAGTTGTTTCACACTTTTTTGTTATGTATATAATTCCATATATAATTCCACATGTGTTAATTCATAGTTTTGATGCCTTCAGTGTGAATCTACAATTTTCATAGTCATGAAAATAAAGAAAACTCTTTGAATGAGGAGGTGTGTCCAAACTTTTGGTCTGTACTGTATATGGTACAAATTATTTTTTAAAGGCTCTGAGCGGTGTTCTCATCAGCTTCTGCACATTTTAACACCGCACAGAGCCTTTAAAACTATTATTTTCTTTTTACTGTACTTCTATTTTATCTGCACCTGTCAGTTTGCACAATTTCTTCTATTTCACTTCTGGTAGATGCTAAACTGCATTTTGTTGCTGCGTATGCAATGACAATAAAGTTGTCTGTCTGTCTACAGTTTCTTTCTTTCTTTCTTTCTTTCTTTCTTTCTTTCTTTCTTTCTTTCTTTCTATCGCTAATTCTTTTTACCTGGACTCCTCTGAAGGCTGCCCCTTGCTGTGGTCTATAACATGCATCTGTGCCACATCAGGAGCATACATCTGGACCTCAGCACCGCCACGACTCAGATGCACCAGGATTCTGTACATATGCATATTAATGAGTAAATGTCTTACAAAAGTGGTGGTAAACCAGCAGGTACAAAAATATTGACTGCAGCGGAGAATGTATTTCCAAAACCACATTATCATTTCTCCTTACTCGTAGGACAAATGAGATATGCATGATATGTGCTGATGGAGTGACTGACATGATGTTAGGTAGCATGATGTTTTGAGGGTAGCCTAATACTCACGCTGATGCCTCATGGATCTCTGTACCATCATATACTCCGCATCCAGACAGCACCTGGAAACCGGGACAATCAGAAGATCACAATCCATACAGTGTAAACAGTGCAGCTTAAAATATTGCCATATCCATACTACTTTGTCCTCTAAATCTGCCTCTTTCAAACCAACTACCTGCATGTCTTCCCTCACCACATCCATAAACCTCCTCCTTGGCCTTCCTCTTTTCCTCCCTCCTGGTGGCCCCATCCTCAGCATTCTCCTACCGATATACCCCATGTCCCTCATATGCACATGTCCAAACCATCTCAATTCTGAGATTTCTAATTCTGTCCATCCTCGTCACTCCCAACGAAAACCTTAACATCTTAAGCTCTGCTACCTCCAGCTCCACCTCCTGTCTTTTACTCAATGCCACTGTCTCTAAACCACACAACATCGCAGGTCTCACCACAGTCCATATTATATATATCTACACACATTTTATATATATATATATATATATATATATATATATATATATATATATATATATATATATATATATATATATATATATAAAATGTGTGTAGGTTAAAGGAAAACTAAGGCAGATGCAATCCGCATCTTGATGCATAGACAAGGATACGATATAATAAAGATACAATTAAAGCAGCTACCAATATGATGTGATACGATTCACCCCTATTACTATTCAGTGCAATCTGATTTCGAATTCGATTCAACATAATGTGATTCAATGCAATACAATACAATGGAAAAAATATAATGCAATGCAATTCATTACGGTATAGTTCGCTTCTATTGCTTTGGTTCAGACAAACAGCAAATCATACATTTACCTAAGTAAATCTCCAGGAAGATGTAGCTCTACCTCTGCCATGTTAATCTATACTCTATGTGAGTCTCATGTCATGCCTTTGTCTCAGTAGTGTGTAATGAGCAGCATTGCCACTGTTGCTGAGAGAACGCGCTTGAGAAACAGTTTAGCGAGGTCACTTTCCAAATAATAAAAGTATAACGCTTCTACTAATATATATATATATATATATATATATATATATATATATATATATATTTTTTTTTTTTTTTTTTTTGTGTACAGTGCAAAAGTGCAACAGTTTCTGCATGTTGTTCTTTGCCTATAGCCTTTATATTTATTTGCTGTAAATATTTTTACAGCTATATGTGTAGAATGCATTGCAACTTCTGGTAGATGCTAAACTGCATTTCGTTACTATGTACATGTACTATGCGATGACAATAAAGTTCTATTCATCCATCCATCCTATTTAACTGTGCCACAAGTGTTGGTCATATATTATATATATGTAGCACAGACAGACCAGTGACCGAGGCATGTCTCTAGACAGCACCAGTATCCTTTAGAATGCAGTTTGAATTGTGTAAATAAGTTTAGATTTTTTTAATGCATAACCTGCATTGACTTGACCCTGGACTTACCACTGCTACTTTGGCGTTGTTGCATTTGGCACTGGTGTGAAGGAAGCTCAAAGCTCCTGGCTGAGCAAGGCGACCTACTGGAGGCTTCAGCAGATAGGAGCAAGGTCTGAGGATCAGGGAGCGCACCGCCAACATCTTTAATAATAATAAAAATAATAATAACAATAACAATATTCAAGGTCGTAATGGGAAACTTCAAGCACGCTTCTTAAAAAAGGTCACACGAGCCTATAAGAGATCAGCTATGATCCACCCGGCAGAATTAATGTCCAGATTATCAGCGCAAAAACACGTGTGCACCGAATCCGCAGTCAAAAGTGCAACACTCGAGTTAGAACGCAGTTAAAAATACATATTTATATATTTCGAACGTAAAACATCGAATAGAAACGTATTATTTTACATAAACAACAATGTCTACGGTATGAAGCCTAGCTGCTGTCCATATCATCTAAATATTACGGTAAAACAAAACTTCCTCCGCCATGTTTTCATCTTGTAATCAGCGCTGTAGTGCCAACTAGTGGTAAGGGGAGGTAGTGAGGTGTAATATAAACAGATGAAGACCAGCGGTCCCTAACCTCTTTTCCACCACAGACCAGCTTCACTCAAGATATTTTTTTTCACGGAGCCGGGGGTGGGGTAGTGTCCAAGTAAACATAACTAAACACAATAACGTTCATATTATAGTAATAAAAAAAATCAACTCAACTCACCATAATGCAGAATCAGTTTTGTCATAAAAATGATAACAGGAACATTATAGCCATAATAAATCATAATACATGGATATTTAGTCAAGTGGAAGTTTAAAGGGAGCACTTTTACTTTTACTGGAGTAATATTTTACCTACTGTATCTATACATTTACTGACGTACATACTTTGTGTACTTCATCCACCACTGGTATTATTGGTCCTTAATGGTATTCAAGACATAACATGCCATGAGACACTCACCAGGACATTACAATTTTCTTTAAAAGCAATCCAATTCCCATTAAATCATTACCCTTAAAAAAGGGTTATTTTTATGAGGGATTTTTAAGCAGAATTGACTGTTCTGCCTAATTTAGTAGCATGGATAACTTTGACTCTGCTGTTGTTGACCATGCTTTTCATTTACCCTTTTTACATTAAAGCATGATCTCAATCCATTCATTAATCTTAATATTAATTATGTTATTTCACATGTCTAAAAAATGCTTATACAGTCAAACGCTAAATCCGAGCTTTTCATTACACCCAGTGTAACTGTGGAAATGACAAATAAATGACTCGTATCAAAGGCAACTGCTACTAACTATAATATATTATATTATATTATATTATGGAAATTATGTTAATTATCATTTGGCTGAATATTTGGCAAATATTTATTTCATTATGTGAAATGGATTCGTGGTCCGGCTGGACCGTCCGGATTCGGACTGGAGTCCCCCCATTGACGACACCTGTTTTATTGGATTATTTGGCAAATTTGAGAATATGGTGTGTTAACCTAGCAAAGATGAACATTTCCTGCACAACAGGTTTTTTTTTTTTTTTTTTAAATTATCATTTTTGGTTCTGTATGAACACACAGCTTTAATAGGAGCCAGTAAGTGAAAGATTGCTACAGGTGTGGGTCTTGCACAAAAAAACCTTATTGGACACCCTTTTATAAATGCATTTGTTTCTTTTTTTTTGGATATATATAACTCCAGTTGAAACTCAATGAAACAAAGTAATCCAGCAATATGTTGTGTTGAATTTGTGTATTCTGAGTTGAAACAAAGGTCATCTTCAATTCAGTCAAATTTATTGAAGCAGCAACTTTAGTTGCTAAAATTTTTACATTCTGGAAATTTAAACACATAATATTTTCCACACAAATACATACACCAAAGAAAGTAAAAACGTTCTCCAAAATGTATAGGTTAAATAAAAAAAAAGATGATCCATGCCCCTAAAACTTAACATTGAAGAATTCTATGTAACTTAACTATGTATCTTCTAATGTAACATACTTAACTTACATTTTAGAACTGAATTACGAAACAGATAGCAAAAACTAGTATGTGGAGAAATTTAGCTAGTTCGGTTAATAATATAATAATAATAAATATAAATATAATAATATATATCATAAAATAATGAGGAGAAAAATGCTGGTGTGTTAAAACTAAATCCTTGGTTTGTAAAACTAAAAAGAACTAACACGTTTTTATACAAAGTGAAGTATTATTTGAAGTTTTGAAACTTATTGGTAATTGATAAGTGAATAACTAAAACTAATTTGAGTATTGAGCCACTTAATTGTCAATTGTTATGTCTATTAGGAAATGGGGTCTGAGTTCCGACATTAAATAAAAAGAAAGGTGATCTATGCCCCTAAACCCAAATATTTAGAATTCTATGTAACTTAGCTATGTATCTTCTAATGTAACAAAAACCTAAATTACGTTTTAGAACTGAATTAAGAAACAGACAGCAAAAACTTCGACAAAATCTTTCGTGCTTCTCTTAAACGCTCCAAGCGGTCCTTCAAGTTTCTCCTACGCTGTGCTACACTAGGATCCTCCCGTATAAGCTTCTCTGCATTCTGGCATCCAATCATACTCAGCATGGCAGCCTGGAGCTGAGAGAAGTACTGATCCAGAAGATGGTACTGCAATATGAGGGGCACTTGATTGGCCAGACGGTCAGAAGTGATCTGATGTTGCACAAACACACACACAATTGACATATCAAGTAAACAGAATATGGTTTCACAAAAATAAAATGGTTTTAGTAATTGCATACCATGAAGTAGGCGTTGAGATGCTGAGCCATCTCCCTGACATCAGCATTTACTATCTTGTAACCACTTGAGTTAAGTATTGGTCCTTCTTTCAGTTTGACAGCCTCTAGCTGGCGGCTGTAAAGGCCATCTTGTGAATAGACAATCCTCTCCATTTTGAATTGAGACAGTATTTTCTCTAAGGCTTTGTCATGCTCCTGCTCAAGCAGATCCTCAATCGGATTTTTAGCTGCCCTTAACAGATTAGGAAAGGCTTCAAAATGGAAGCTGACCACCTTGTTCACACAAGGGAATGAACAATTTCTTAGAGAAATAAGAGATAATAATGACAGTCAGAGAACAGTAAATCAAGCAGACTTGTGCTCTTTCAATGAGTTTTTCAAATTAAAAAATGTACAACATATGATAAAAAAAAAAAAATACAGTGCTATGTACTGTACTTGGTCATGCTACGCCCCCAGCGGCCAGCAGAGGGAGACAATAGTAAACAGCAGCTTTGCAGGGGAAATTAGTTACCCAGAATTCTCAAAGGTACTTCTGAGTAAATAAGGGGTCTGAATACTTTCCAAATGCACTATATATAAATATATTAAAAGAACAATCTATGACTACAAGAAGCTAGTTCATGTCTAGAATTATTGAGGCACAGCATATGGACAGTCCCCCCATGTTTGTCAGTTCTGCTGGCATATTTAAAAGTACTAGTTTAGACCCCTGAAAAACTGTTCTTGCTTCACAACTGGACCATGGTCCACCAGTTGACAAACCCTACTGTTTCTTCTTCCATTAGGGGACATTACAGTGGATCATCCGTCGCCATAACCCCCTGTCCTCTACATCTGCCTCTGCCACACCAAACCCTACTGTTTATATTGCAATATTTTTGCTGTGGGCACAAGCTGAAAACCTCAAAGCAGCATTGTTAATATTCGCCTGTTGCTCTTATGTATATTTACTGAATTCCTAATTATGCATTTTAATGTTCAATTTTAATTACATCAAAGTAAGATGGTGTTATTCTTTCAGGATGCATGATGGGAAGGTCATACTATATGGTCAACATGACTCTTTACAAAATGGGGTGTGCTTCGGATGTGTCACAGTAAAAACAGTATCAGTTGTTGTTATTTACCAATGACATCTTTCAGTAATTGTATAGCAGGTTCCTCCAGATCGTTTATATGTTTCTTGACAATGTTCTCAAAAGTTCTGTAATTAACAAAACCAGGAAGCTCCTTTCCTCTACAGGTCTTGGTGTACTCTTCAACTTCATCCCGGAGGGTTTCCTCGACTAAAGAATAAAGGCAGGGGAAATAAGACAAAACCTGAAAAGTCTTTAATGCATTGTTTAGACACCTGTGATGGAATTGGATCCTAAACTTTACACTTTAAACTTTGCAATTTACTTCTGGCACTGCTAGAAGCAAACTAATATCAAATACATTTTGAATGTCAGCTTGGGCCTAATGAGGTTAACTCACGTCTGACACCTTTGTCATCCAGCTGATGTTTCCATTTTCCAAACTTTGCCCTGATTTTAGTAAAAACCTTACGTTCTGTCTTTTGAACATCTTCCTCTGCTCGTATTACATCGGTAAGAATTTGGTTGAAGTTACTGATTTTCTGTAAAATACCAAAACGAACAGGTCAGACATAAACACAATAAAGAAAAACATTGGTAGCTAAAATCCTATAAAGTTTTTACCCCAATAAGAAAACTGTTTTTCTCAGTTTCCCCTTGAGGAACTCCATCACCAAGCTTTCTTAATTTGTTAACTGTTTCCTCCAGCTTGTCCTCAACTTGTTTGTGCAGCTGTGGGAGTAACTTCTAAAGATGATGGAAAACAAATTTGCAAAAGAAAGAACGAACGAAAGAAAGAAAGAAAGAAAGAAAGAAAGAAAGAAAGAAAGAAAGAAAGAAAGAAAGAAAGAAAGAAAGAAAGAAAAAAAGAAAGAAAGAAAGATTGTCATTATGTTACCGGAAAAAACAACACAAATCAAACATGTTGAATGGTACTTTTGGCTCTCTTACATTAATGTGTTCAACCAGTTCTCTTGTCAGTCTATCCGCAAGTACAGGCACTGTGGCTTTTTCATCCTCAAAAAGCAATCTACACTCAAAAATAAATTATTACATAAACATGTTTAATCCTTTACTACAGTTATTGATACAACTGCTCTCTTAGTGAATTTATATGATGAATATTTCTTGCCTGAATTGTGGATGCTCCCGAAAAAAGTTTTGCTCATTTTGGAGAGCTTTTGACAGACTCATATTCTCATTGATGTCTTGCTGGCCACGGCACTTCACAATCATGTAGCCCTTTTTCAGTGAGATGACCTGGTTATTTACTGTGTTGACAACAGTCTCCTCTGCACCTTTGTCCACTAAGTCAGGTTTGGTAAGGATGCCTGTTCAATAAATTACATATTTTTTAGCAACATGTCACAGTAACTCAGAGCTTGAAAATTTATAAATGATACTGCTATATTACCCAGAGTCCTCTGCCCATTTGGATCCACTTTGTTTGTCATCTTCAGGGCCTCAGTGGTGGCAATGTCAATGTTTGCAGGCACAACAACCAAGCTAATCGTTTCTTGTCTCTTAATGAATTTTTCTATGAGACTTTTGATCTGTTTGACAAATGAAACAACTTTGACTCAAATGCTTTTTTTTAATAGATATTCCCACACACTACACACACTATACATATACAGTATGATCTTGCTGTAGTCAAGACGGAGGGGTTGAAACAAAATCAAAATTGTGATCTTGAAACTGAAAAAAATCTAGTTTAGTTTCTTATATGCCAGACCAAATTTTACGATTTTCTTGAGAATGACAAGAATCCTGCAGAAGCATTTCCAGTTTGATTTTGCAATTGAGATTGTGAGATATAACCGGGTTCCCATTACTATGCAAGAATATCAATTTAAAATATTATTTTAAGTAAAATACTCAGACTGGCAACTTTCACTGAGCAGTGAAATCACATTTTTCATATTTTGGTATTTGAACTGAAGAACTTCACATCTGCTTGAATGGGAGAGAGCAAAAACATGGCAACAACAAAACTGAACTATACAGCAATAGATTGTACAATGCTGAAAAAAAAAAAAAAAGGTTCAAATGGATGAAAAATAATCAACTTTTCTCATTTTGGTCTCACCTGCTGTTCAATGTCTAATGGCTGGTCACCAGTTGCCACCCTGGCAATGCCTGGCAGGTCAATAAGAGTGAGATCAGGAACTTCACTGGATTTAATCTCTAGGGAGATCATTTTCTGGCTGATTCCTTTTCCCTCTCCAGCCAAGGCGTTCTGAGCTACGGAGAATAGAATCTTTATATTACTCTGTGCAAATATGCAAATCATCTCGTTCAGGGTAAATGCATTTCACCTGTAAAATACGAACCATTTGAAACAGCGTTTCCAACATCTGATGGCTTGAGAAGGTGTTTTTCTTGATTCTTGTATGTTAGACGTCCAGACCATGTGGTATCCTTATCAACTCTCTTTAGTTTCAACACCAAGGGGCAGCGAGTCACAATTCCTATATATGAAATTGGAGCTATTCAGCATGAATACTCTGACAAAGCTTTGTGTTTTATGTGTGTGTGTGTGTGTGTGTGTGTGTGTGTGTGTGTGTGTGTGTGTGTGTGTGTGTGTGTGTGTGTGTGTGTGTGTATTTCTCACCTGTGCCTCTAGGTAAAGCCACTCCTGAAAGAGCCTCCAATACAGAACTCTTTCCTGAACTCTGATCACCTATGACAGCAATGGCTGGCAAGTTCAGGTCTTTCTCTACTCCGAGTGACCTTAGACTGTCTACAAGATCAATGTAAGGACGTACCTTGTCCTCATAATGTTGGTTTAAGCTGTTACTCATTCTTACAACTTCTACCTTTTTGAAGTTCTTCTTCGGTGACATAGAAATAATCAGTAAATGTCTACATGGTAAAACAAAACAGGAATACAAGCAAATTAGATTAGAATAAATTAGATCAGATTAGATTCAACTTTATTGTCATTAAACATGTACAAGTACAAGGCAACGAAATGCAGTTTGGGTCTAACCAGAGTGCAGTAACAGCAAGTGCAGGATATACAGTGTTTACATGATTTACATAAATTAAATAGAATTGAATATAGGATTATAAACAGTAATTTACAGCTGTATATGTACTATGAATATACAGATGAATATATCGACTATGAATATGAATATAATATACAGATGAATATATGTGTATTATGAATATAATATACAGGTGGATAGATATGTACTATTAACAATAATGTACAGATGAGTATATATGTACTATGAGCAGTAATATACAGATGAGTATACATGTACTATGAGCAGTAATATACAGATGAGTATATATGTACTATTGACATGATTTACAGATGCCTATTACTATAAACAGAGATTTACAAAAGGATGTGAACGGTGAACATAATATATTGCTATTACTACAAACAGAAGAATGGGTATATATACAATAGTAATAAATAAATATATATCATTTGCACAATTGCTACTATTTCCATGTTATCTATCTATTTATTAGGGGTGTAACGGTATATGTGTTTGTGCCAATATCCTTTTAACAATAAGTGGCTGCAAGTTTATTAAGTCTTTGCCTCATACTTTGAGAGCTTTTCTTATTATTAAACTTGAAAACATACACAATAATACCAGGGGTGTAAAAAAAGAAACTAAAGTTAACACAGTGTCAGTGTGGCTACTCTCTCTGTACCAGAAAAAAGATTTGTTTTGCGCATGCATAAAAACACTAAGCACTTTATATCACTAGCATTAATCACTAACCAGAAAGAAGGAAGCAATGGATTCTTTAGAGTTTTTATTTCCAGCTTCAAGAATTTATCTTTAAAGGAGAAAATCCTGACAATTCCACATATTGAGGGAGTGAATGTAGAACGAATGAAAGAAATGAAGACATTTGTTAAAGTAAGTAGAACATATCTTTAGAAAATGTAATATTAAATGCACACACACAAACAGAGTATACCCTATTGCAAACCTATTTTAGCCTGCGTAAAAAAACAACAACCCAGAAAACCATGTATATATATCCTATATTTTTCACCTATTTAAAGACTTGTTTTGTGTATTTTATTAACATATAGGATCTTATTTACCTGTTTTATCTGCAGTAGCCTTCTACAATGGAACTTTACTCCTATATCTGCTGTTTGAGCGTGTTTGTGTGTGTGTGTGTGTCTGTGTAAAGGTGGTATTTATAGTATTCTTTTGGTTTCATTTTCTTCAACAAGTAGAGCTTCCTGGTTTCGTTTTGCAAGAAAATGTCAAAAGCCTAAATTGCGCTGTGAATGGTGGAGACTTATCTAAACAAATTTCCTTTTCCACACACAAGGTCTCCTTCTCACTTTTGCATTTGCAACCAGTGTTTGTCAGTGTCAGTATCAGTGATTCTCTCCTTAACACAGGTGAGAGTGTTGATGCGAACAACATAGAGATCACTCTGTCATGCTGATTGAGTTTGAATAACAGACTTAAAGCTTTAAAAGGAGGATGGTGCTTGAAATTATCATTCAACCATTGTTACCTGCAAGGAAACTAATGCAGTCTTAATTTATTTGCACAAAAGGGGATTTACAGGCTGCTATTAACATTACACCTAATCAACCATTCATCATCGGATCATCAAGAACTTCAAAGAGAGAAGTTCAGTTGTTGTGTATAAAAAAGTCCAGCAGGTGCCATAAATATATCCTAAAGTTGATTCAGCAGTGGGATCAGGGCACCACCAGTGCAGAGCTTACTTAGGAATGGCAGCAGACAAGTGTGAAAACATCTGCAAACACAGTGAAGCGAAGTCATTTATATTGCATTTACATTTATGGCATTTGGCAAACGCCCTTATCCAGAGCGACTTACAATTGAGCAGGGGAGGGTTAGGGGACTAGCAGTTGCATCCTCGGTGGAGGTGGGATTTAAACCTGTGACCTTTCGATCCAAATCCACCCACTCCTGGGTGGAAGACCTTTGGAAGATGGCTTGGTGTCAAGAGGGGCAGCAAAGAAGCCACTTCTCTCTAGAAAATAACATCAGGGACAGACTGATATTCTGCAAAATGTACAGGGATGGAACTGCTGAGGACTGGGTTGAAGTAATTTTCTCTGATGAATCCCCTTTTAGATTGTTTGGGGCATCTGGGAAAAAAAGAAAATTGTGAAGAAAAGGTGAACGCCACCATCAGTCCTGTGTCACGCGAACAGTAAAGCATCCTGAAACCATTCATGTATGGGGTTTTGGGTGGGTTTTTTCCAGATGCTCAATCCCAATAATGTCTAAGAATACAGCCATTAATAAAGAATGGTACAAAAACATTCTCCGAGAGCAATTTCTCCCAACCATCCAAAAACAGTTTGGTGATAAGCAATGCCTTTTCCAGCATGATGGAGCACCTTGCCACAGTGGTAGACGAAATACCCAAAGCATGTACTTGAGTAAAAGTATAGATATAGCAGGTAAAATATTACTCCAGTAAAAGTAAAAGTGCTCCCTTTAAACTTTCATTTAAGTAAAAGTACAAAAGAATTTGCCTTTAAATGTACTTAAGTATCCAAGTAATAAATTATCATGAGCCCAAAACCTCCTTTTCAACAACTTCAAAAATGCCATGGGTGTTGTGGCAAGTTTGAGTCAGGAGTTTCTTCCATCATTTATTCCTCTCAAAATGTTCTGCTTGCTGTTGAACTGATGCTGAACTGTATGTTGGTGATAAGTAGATACCACCAACCAGCAATGGTGGTTTTAGCTTCAATGATGCTCTGAGTGAATCATGTCGTGACCCAACTCATTCCCTATTGTTCAGTTTCATCTTTGAAAAGCTCCTCTCTGCTTTAGCTACAGTCACTGGATAAGTAAGAACATGTTCTCAGAGCAGTTCACACATTTGGACACATTTCTGAGAGCATTATACATGTATAAATATCACCCTAAATGCATTTATAAAATCATTTAAATGCACATCATTGTGCACAATTTATCAAACTCTCAGAACCAGGAACCAATTAACTCCTTGGCTAATTGTAGCCATAAGATACATACAACATCTATAATCCTTAAATTATACAGTATGTGTTTTAAACGAGCCTTTTAGGTTGCACTGTAGATTCCCCTTACTGAACTCAGTTCAGGACCTATTAACCAAATCAATAAGTGCAGTTTAACTACAATCCAACTAGACTAGATAGGCTGTAATGTTTTTGCTACACACATGAATTATGATGATTTATAATAAACTACAAACTCTAAATTATAAGGTTATGCATGCTAAAAGAAAAATTGTTGCTTTATGAGTGAAGTGCTTTACAGTTATTAGGCTTTTTCAATAAATGCATTAGTCTATATCAGGGCTCTGGACAATTATATACCTAAAAACATGAGTTGATGCTTTTTGTCAGAATAAAGAAATTAGTGTAGACATTTTTATTGGACACATTATAAATAAATAAATAAATAAATAAATAAATAAATAAATAAATAAATAAAAGAACAAATAAAAGATAAATAAAAGAAAAAAGCTGAAGTGTTTTTGTTTCTGCTCATTTGAGATTACAGTTCTGAGTTAGTAATGAACACATAAAAAAAAAATCTCATATCACATTTAAACTCCAAACTTATTGTCTCTACCTAACTAAATGTATTTAATGTTTAACATTGCTCTCTTCTATGCTTTAAGTTGCATTGTTAAAAATATCATCAGAAATATCATTCAGCAACACAAACAGGCAAAAATAAAGTGCCAGTGTTGAAAAAAATTGAAAGTGCAAGAAACCTTTTCAGCTGTAAATTAGTATTTATTTCACTTGTGTCATCATATACTAATATTTAAATTAGTTTGATGATCTGAAACATTAAAATGTGACAAACATGCAAAAAAATAAGAAATCAGGAAGGGAGCAAACACTTTTTTACACCACTGTGTATGTATGTATGTATGTATGTGTAACTCCTCACTATCATTAGGTCACATCCCTCAAGTTAGCAGTTATTAAGCCCCTCATTAAAGTTGTACTTTCAGACATACATAGAAAATCCCTACTATCTATTGCTCTGGTCACCGTGTACAGACCCCCAGGGACCTACGCTGATTTTCTTCAAGAGTTTGCTTGTTTTCTTTCAGACCTCTTGATCAATTTTGATAAAGTGCTGCTTGTAGGAGATTTTAATATTCATGAAGATGATGTAAACGATGCACTAGGATTATCATTTGTGGACTTATTAAACTCTTTTTTAACTCTCTGTTAAACAAAAGTCACCAGACCAACTCATCGCTTTAACCACACACTAGACTTAGTAATATCCCACGGAGCAGACGTCACTGATATAGATATTTTACCTCAAAATGATGACATCACAGACCTTTATCTCATACTGTACACACTACCGGTAGAGCAGATTAGCTGTGTTTCACCACGTTATTGACCTGGTAGGACTGTTGTTCCGAACACTAAGGACAGATTCATAAATAACCTGCCTGATTTTTCTCAATTTCTCACTAAACCCAGAACTGCTAATAATCTTGATGAAATGACTAACAACATAGACCTTATACTTACTAGCACATTAGACACTGTTGCCCCCATCCGGTTAAAAAAGGTTAGAGAATAAACACCTGCACCTTGGTATAATAGTCATACGCATGCCCTTAAGAGAACAGCCCGTAATCTGGGGAGAAAATGGAGGAAAACTAAATTGGAGGTATTTAGAATTGCGTAAAAAGACAGTATGCTCAGCTACAGACAGGCGCTAAAAGCTGCTAGAGCTGAACATCTGAGCAAACTTATAGAAAAACAACAAAACAATCCCAGGTTCCTTTTCAGTACAGTAGCTAAGTTAACTACAAATCAGGGATCTGAAAAATGTGTTCCATCACAGTTTAGTAGTGAAGACTTTATGAATTTCTTCACTGAAAAAATAGATAACATTTGAAAAACAATTGTGGCGGTCCAACCTCTGACAGCATCTCCTGACATTATCTCGCCTACAACTCCACAACCACACTGTTTTACATGTACAGGACAGGAAGAGCTGTATAATGTTATTACCAAAGCTAAATCAACAACATGTCAGTTAGATCCCATTCCAACTCATCTTCTGAAGGAAGTGTTATATAAAGCTGGTGAGCCTCTTCTCAATATTATTACCTCCTCCCTATCGTTAGGTCACGTCCCTAAATCCCTCCAGTTAGCAGTTATTAAGCCCCTCATTAAAAAACCTAATCTGGATCTAAACACGCTATCGAATTACAGACCAAATTTCAAATCTCCCATTTATGCCTAAGATTTTAGAAAAGATTGTCTCTGCCCAGTTATGTTCCCACTTGCAAGAGAACAATATCTTTGAAGAGTTTCAGTCAGGTTTTAGGCCCCATTATAGCACAGAAACTGCCCTAGTTAAAATCACTAATGACCTGTTTTTAGCTTCAGACCAAGGCTTCATCTCGCTGTTGGTTTTACTAGATCTTAGTGCTGCATTCGACACTATAGACCATGATCTCCTCCTAGATCGCTTACAGTATTATATCGGCATTCAGGGACAGGCATTAAGCTGGTTTAAATCCTACCTGTCTGATCGTTACCATTTCAGAGACCTAAATGGAGAGTTATCCAGGCTAATGCTACTAAATTATGGCATGCCACAAGGTTCAGTTTTGGGACCCCTGCTTTTCACAATATACATGCTTCCCTTAGGAAATATTATTAGAAAGCATTATCAACTTGTGCTGTTAATATCATGAACAGAATCTACGCTAATTCTTCTCCACTGCTTCTCTGTCTATCCCCATCCCGAGGCATCCTGAGGTTGGCAGCTCCAGTCATGTCCCACCTCATGAAGATTATGGACCTTTGAAGAAGTAGATGCCGAACTCGCAAACATCCAGAACCATCTAGGGACTTACCAGTGCCAATTGTTTCCCACTACATGTGTGGTTTTGACATTGGACCTCCTGGAGTGTTTAAAGGCTCTGACATGGAGAAGCTGATTCTGGATCTGTGATGATAACAAATGTTGAGCTCAGTAGCTCCTAGTTTTATAACCATAAAGACTGTATGAGACTGTAGAAAGATCATTACTAATAATCTTATACTCCAGTGCTCATGTTAGTTCTCACTCTCCAGTGTTCTGTATTGTTAAAAGATTTATGATCAAACTCTTGATGTCACCCAAATGAGGATGGGTTCCCCTTTTGAGTCTGGTTCCTCTCAAGGTTTCTTCCTCATTACATCTAAGGGAGTTTTTTCTTGCCACAGTGGGCATGGCTGCTCATCAGGGATAAATGCACACCATTCACCTTGACTGTTGATTTCTGTAAAGCTGCTTTGAGACAATGTCTGTTGTGAAAAGTGCTATAGAAATAAACTCGACTTGACTTCACATGTATGTATGTATGTATGTATGTATGTATGTATGTATGTATGTATTTCACTATATATATATATATATATATATATATATATATATATATATATATATATATATATATACATACACACACACACACACACACACACTCACACACACACACACAGTGTATGTACAGTTGATATTAAGATATATGGAAAATCTTATATTTCTTTTTTTTTACGGTCACCACAGTGGATCATCCATGATTTTATTGATTACAATTGTAAACAGTTATAATTACACAGAGATGATTTAAAATGTACAGGTTGAAGCTGAGTTGCATGATGATTTCTGTCAGTAAATCAGTAAATCAGTGAGCCATCTCCTTTTTGATAGGAGAATAGAAGTATACAATATATCTATACAAGCAGTGTTGTGCTAGTTACTAAAAAATAGTAACTAGTTACAATTACTCGTTACCTCATTCAAAAAGTAGCTCAATTACTTTGTTCATTACTAAAGTTATGCGTTACTGTTAAAAGTAACTTTTTATTTACTTTTTTAAAGAACGTTCTTTAATGTTCCCATTAATGCCCTTTTATGCGTTATGGTCTATACAAACACAAAACTGACTTAAACACAGAGTAATTTTTAAACACTATTTAATTAAAGTCAGGCCAGCACAAACTGAATATATCACAAGGATTTCTGAAATAAATAACAAAACAAGCTTAATAATATATTCAGAATCAAAAACTAAAGTGGCTTCTGCAGCATAAAAGCTGTTTTGTTAAACCTTAAAAATGTTCCTTTCACAGCTGAAGTATGAAAACTATCAACAATGTAGAACAGAACACCGGGTTAGCTTCTAGCTTCTAGCTCCATCGAAGCATGGAGTTTCGGGAGGAGCTTTAGCAGATTGGAGTTGCTGCTATCGCAGTAGATACGACCTTCAAACCAGAAAGACACAGCTTACATTTGACTTAGAAGTTTTTGTCTTTGTACTCAACTAAAGTGAAATAATGAGCATATTTCCACTTTGAGAAACTTGTCTTGCTCTCGCCTCGACTCGCCATTACTGCGGCACAGACCTGAATAAACGGAAACACGCCCACAGTGCATCTTCTTCGTGTTTACAGTGGTTCATCCACCAATCCTACAATGCGTCGCTTCTGTAAACAGGTTAGACTGTAGGCTACACTTTAGCCAAAATTCATTCATTAAAAAAAGTAAAGGGTAACGCACCATACGGTAACGGTAACAGAGATACTTTATTTAAAAAGTAACGCATTACAGTATTAGTTACTGTCAAAAGTATCTTTCTTACAGTAACACGTTACTAGCACTGTATACAAGTATAGAATAGAGGACATAGGAGTTACAGTTTGTTACTTGTATGTGAGGAGCTCCTGATGATGATGATGTGTGCTCTGTGCAGACAACAATTGTGTACTGTGCGCTAATGGCAGGTAGTTGGGTGCCAAAATGCGTTGGGCATACCACACTGTGTTAGAGTTAGTTAGGATGTTTTAATGATGCAGCAGTAAAAGCTAGTTGAAATCCCAGAGGGCAGATGAACTTTCTTAAGTCTCCTTAAAAAGTATCCGAACCAGAGCTGAAGTGTTCTCGTGCCCAGACAGATCCTCAAAGATGTAGACACTAAGGAACTTAAAGCTGGAGACCCGCTCTACTTCAGTTCTACTGATGTAGACAGGGAAGTGTCTCCTGCTTTTAAATTTCTGGAATTTCAGTGTAATAGTAGGTTGATTTAGGGTAATTCCACATTAAATTAAATTAATTGTGCATCGATTTAGAGTCATTGTGCATTGATTTAGAGTCATTGTGCATTTATTTAGAGTAACTGTTCATTGATTTAGAGTAACTATGCAGTGATTTAGAGCAATTGTTTATTGATATTACCATTAAAAGATTAGCATTTATCATATACATTTATTTATTCTAAGTATGAGCATTTATACTGACCTGAGTGACATTTACATGCCAAAGAATGGGTATGCCACTATCCACTTCCACTATATACTTCTGCAGACTGTATAAAAGTGATACTGTTCGAATTTTCTAGGTTGAATGCAACTCAGTGGTGGATCCCAGGTAAGACAAATTTCTAAGATATTATGCAAATTTTGTGGTATCTACAGGTCTTAGTATATTTTGCCACAAAACTGGAAGCAGTTGTATAGAATGTCTATGTATGTATTCTATTCACGTACAGTATGGCAGATATTTTATCACGGATAGCATCAACTAAAGCTTAGTCTCAGCAAAAATGAACTGCTGTACATCCCAGTTGAAGAATCGCTTTAAGATCTTGAAGAAAAGTAGAAAACACTTTTGTTCTTTCACAGAAAGGGAATGTAATGTAGAAACATTATGTGACAATATTAATATGGTTTGTGTTACAGAAAAGTTTGTTTGAATATTCAGTCCATTGTAGTATATTTAAGCTTAATATTAATGGATTTAAAACAACAAAACAAAAACAAAAAAACACTTTTAATAATAGCAGTACTGGTATTAAAACTTTGTATTTCGGCGTTACTGTCTTGAAAGTACCTAATACTTATTGTATCAAAAACCAAATAACTAGTATTGTCCATCACTATTATCTGCACTGAGTGAGTCATTGAGTGAAGCAAAAAGGCGTAACCATGTGCAGCACTTTAGGCTGATTACCCTACAAAGGTATAAAACAGCAGTTGACACTGGTTAGAATAAAAGTTAATTTAGGTGGTCACAGATTTGCCTGAGAGGGCATTTGTGGCATTACAAAAATCTTAAAATCCTTTTCAGAAGAATAGATGATATCAGCAATGTAGGACTGAATCTGGAATGAGATGTTCAACAAGCACACATGGATATGAAAGTCAGGTGACCATGTACCACAAACTCTTGGTTATATAGTGCACGTTAAAAATATTATATGCTTATTTGAGTCTTTTTTTTTTTTTTTTTTACATTTAATTGTATTTTATGTTCTATTTGAAAACAAATCATCTGATTTGATATCTGTTTAAAGCACAAAGTCAGTGGCCATGCTAAAAATAGTCAATGAAAAACAGAACAGTTAATGTTTTTTTTTACTTTAGTTTATTCATCAGCCACAAAGTGCACAAGGTGGTTCTCTATGTTTACCAACAGCCCTGACAGAGACATAATAGCTTTGTTGTATTGATTCAGCTATTTAAAAAGGGAGAGAGACATAGCTTAATTTGCAGTTTGTAGAATAAAATTCAGGCTTATTTAAACAGAGCACCAGAGGTAGGAAAATACATTTGAGGCCAAACACTACTTGAATCTCACATCATTGAGAAGATAGAAGGTGTATGGTTCTCCTCTAGATGTGGTGGTATCTTCTCTTTTCTTTCACACATGATGGTCACAGCCGAGCAGTTCTTTGGCTACATCTTGCTTCGCAGGCAAGATTCTGGCAGTAATGAATATAGCAGGGGAAGCATAGTGGTAGAAATCATCATCAATCACTACTGACACACCATTTGCTCCACACATGACAGTATCCACATGCTTAAATGGGATAGGTTTTGCCTCAGAATGGGTATGTGGATGTACTTCCAAGTTCACTTCATATATGTTATTACCTGCAAGTCATATACAAACACACAAAAACAGTATGGTTATATCAAAATGATCAAACACACAAAACTACCACATCATTCAAACTTATAATTGTATTGTGTTGCTTTATTACCTTGGATGACATAAACAATGTGTTCATTAGGGCAAATAAAGGCAGCATCTATGTGACCTTCAATACCCAGTGACTCCTTCACATTTTTGGGGAAACCATCTCGGAGTGCGTGAGGCTCTTCAGGTTTGTGTGATATATTGTAGATATACATTTTGTCATTCTACAAGGAACCATCATAAACCAAATGGTGAATATTTCTAGATTTTCTATTATGATTTCATTTTTTTTTTTGCATAGATTACAAGCATGTTGGTTAGACAGTATGATAAAAGCGTTTCCTCATTTAATTAACACTAACCTTGATTATGTGTATGTGCTCTTCATGGGAAAAGGCAGCATCGATGTCATCATGAAGACCTTTAAATCCACTCTCAATAGTGCCAGCATGATATTTGCCATCAATTTTACTGAGATAGTGGTGACCTGGTAAATAAGAAAGAGAAAAAAATATAAATAAATGAAAAAGGTTATAACCTAGTTAACAATTAAATGCAGTAGTGTGTTATTGTGTTCTGCATCCACTAACCTCTAAAAGCAAACAGATCATGATCATCATCCTCAGTGATGGCATCCAGGTGCACATGGCTGCACTGCTCTCTCTCAATGTGCTCTGCCTCAGTCTTCTCACCTTAGGCACAAAGACAGCATGAAATCAATAACACCCTGAAATGCAATCATGTTTTCTGCTTAAACACTGACTCTTTCATCTTCATGCTTTTCACTTACCATAATGGGGACAGCTCATGAAGTATTCACGGGCCTCCTTTGGATATTTGCCATGAACTTCTCCAGTGTTGGGGTCGAACTTAGAGAAATCGTGGCCGTGGAAACAGTAATAATGTCCCGCATAGCGGAAGGCAGCAGAGCAGTTGGGCATGCTTTTGAATTCTTTCTCATGGACCTCCTTGCTTTCAATGTCATAGTGGTAGATTTCATGGCCTGGAGTAGGAAGGAGTATAAGTAATGGGTCATGGATTATAAGTGTAATTTAATTGTAACATTTAATTATATCATTTATTTAATGCTCTATATGAAGTAGTTTTATAATTCAGTGAAATGTCATACCCTTGAAAAAGACCACAGTGTTTTTGGGACAGTCAGGGTTGTGGCACTCAACTGCAGCATCCAAATGATCTGGAATACCAGGGAATACCTCAGAGATAGATTTTGGGTATCCTTCTTCCAGCTTGTGATTTTCATAGCTGAAAACCTTGTCATCCTACATAGAAAGACACAGAAAGGCAAAGTTTTAGTTAAATAACTTAATTATTCAAATTCAGTAACCTGCAAGCACAAATAATGCAAGGGAAAGGCACATTATAGTGCATGTAAAAGTTAATATAATGTACCAGGAAGAAATACAGGTGTTCATGGTGGTCAGGACTGTCCTCAGATGGCATACGGAATGCTGCATCCACATGTCCCAGAAGATGGTCATCCAGCTCAGGGAAGGTCTTATTTGTAAGCTCACCCTCACCCTGGAACCCCTTAAACACATGATCATCTGATTGCAAGCATCAGTGATCAAGGGTTAGTCATTCACATAGACCGAAAAAGTATTTCTACATTTATTCAGCGACTTACACATAGAAAGAAAGCAATGTCTGTTTTAATGTTCCCAGTAATAAGGCATATTATATAACATTTTAAACATTATGGATTTTGGATGTCTGGCATCCAATAATATTACCCCTATCAGATGGACTTCATTTTGTTTTATAACAAATGAAATGCTTTGATTTTTTTTTTAACTCACCCTTAAAAAAGTAATGGACTCCTTCCTTGTTCTCAATTGCAGCATCAAACACTAATTCCTGGCAGCGATCAAAGTGACCGTGATGGTGTTTGCCGTGGTCATTGCCGTGATCATTGCCGTGGTCATTGCCATGGCCTTTACCGTGGTCATTTCCATGGTCATTGCCGTGGCCTTTTCCGTGGTCATTGCCGTGGTCATTTCCATGGACTTTTCCATGGTCATTTCCGTGGTCATTGCCGTGGTCGTTGCCGTGGTCGTTGCCGTGGTCGTTGCCGTGGTCGTTGCTGTGGTCATGGTTATTGTTGTTGGTGTGATCAGGGGCCATGAGAAGTTAGAAAATAATGGTTATATAAAGGAAATCAAGTTTTTATTTAAAGTTAAAAGTCTGATATATATATACTTTTCTAAGTGTTTAAGTTTTCCTTCAGGGACTATGAAGCATAGACTAATGATTTATATACAGATATTGGCACACTGCCAATAAGTAGAGAGAAAAGAAGCAAAAGAAGCACTGGGGTTTCCAGCAAACAGCACTCACGTGGGAGCTGCCAGGCAAAGAGAGAGTGCCAGGCAGATGGTGAGGATCTGGATGAGTAGCCTCATGGTTAAGAGGATTCTCTGGTTCCACTGCAGACACAGCTCAGCTAGAGGAGGTACCGAAGAACCTGCAACCCTGTACCTTTTATAGCCAATGTGAGGGGGACTGCCAGACGAGCAATTGCTTGCACTAATCAAACAGACGCCCACAATTTGTACGGAGGGTAAGTTGGAACACCCAAACACATCAGCACATACACCTGATGTTCACCCAATGTTCAGAGGTCTGTCAAGGTATACTGAGGACAGTGGAAGGAAGGTCAAAGACATGAATTGAGCAATGTACTGTATATGCATATATGGGGGTTAGTGACTCAGTTTCAAACTTGCTCTCCACTTTTGCACATGCCTGCTTTAGTTTGTCAGATATGCATAACATCAAACTTAAGAGTAAATAAATGTCCATTATTTATTATTAGTAGACAGGGTAATTTTTGATATATTGGAGTTATCATTAATACACTATATGGACAAAAGCACTGGGACACCAGACCTCACCTGCCACATGACAATTCCAGCATGGGAACTCCCTCTCATGTGCACAAAAGGAGCTCCATGAAGATCTGGTTTACATGGTTTGGAGAGCAATATCTTAAGTGACCTGCTATAGATCTCTCATCTCAACCCTACCGAACACCTTTGGGATGTATTGGAACACTGACCGCACCCCAGGCCTCCTCACCCCAAATCAGTACCTGACTTAACACCCTTGCGACTGATTCTAAAATCTAAAATCCCAGAAGAGTGGAGGGAATTATAAAAGCAAAGTGGGACTAAATGTGGAGTGGGATGTTAAAAAATTTAATTACATACCATGATTATAACCAGGTGTCAGCAAACTTTTACCAATATAGTGTACAGTTTAATCACTATTAACAAGCCAAATAAAATTAATTTCATTTTAATAAGGAAACCTATATCTTTGTGGAACATATTACCTTACTGAACTCACTACCTAAAGGTTTTTAAATAAGTGCGATAGTAAAGGAAATTGCACTTAATCATTCATTCATTCATGACGGTGATGGCAGTAATAAAATAAAGCAGTCATGTTTTGTGTGCTACTTGAACATACTTAAATGATTTTACCATTTTTTTAATAAAGAGTATATGGGTTTACAATTACAATTTTTTTTTTTTACATTTAGTAAACATTCAAACTATTCTTGTTTGCTTAGATTTCAAAAATTGGTTATTTAAACAATAATATAATGTTAATTAATATAATTAATATAATATAAATTAAACAAAAATAAATCTCTGGGATCAAGCATGGAATACACCATCAATGAGATATTTATCATTAGAATATAGTTAGATAGTACAGTTTATTATAATGGTATATTGCAAGACTAAGCATGTTAGCCTGTTGGGGTGGCACACTGCATATCATCAGTCATAAACTGCATATCTGGCTAAAAAGGGTTTTATCTAATAAAAGCCATGATTTATGCTTACAAAATAGATGTTCCAAATTAACAAAAAATAAATAGATTTCAATTTAATTCAATTCAATACAGTTTTATTTCTATAGCGGTTTTAACAATAGACATTGTTCCAATGCAGCTTTACAGAGATAAAGTTATAAAAAAAGAAAATTATATTTTGTGCCTAAAAATATAGTGCCTATATGTTCAACCCTTTAAGTTTAACCCTAATGAGTAAGCCAGTGGTGACTTGCTTTGTTTTCTGGCTGTTCATGCTGTAATAATTGTAAACTTTATACTAAGTGACTTGGTTCTAATAACCAAAATATTTCTGCCGTGATTCATATCATATACTTCTTAAGTCAAAAATCAAATATTGTACTATGTGTTTTGTGGGATGATCGGCTGTTGGGAGAAGCCGAAAGAAGAAGAAGATTATGTGTTTTGTGGGATGATCGGCTGTTGGGAGAAGCCGAAAGAAGAAGAAGATTATGTGTTTTGTGATACAGCAACTATGATACAATAACTGTACCATGATACAACCATGAAACAGCAAGTGTAATTTGATGCAACTATGATTAAATAAGAGTTTATATGCATAGTAAAATATTAACCACATTTTCTAAAGAATCTCAATGTGTAAATACATTGAAACTCTTATTTATGTAGTTGGGCTGGAAGAGATGATCATAATGAAATATTGGTTGGCAATAATATGCTCAGTAGAATTTTTTTATTTACATTATAGCCAGCAAACCCTGAACAGCAAAACTACAGCCAGCTTTTAATTTACACTAGTTATCTACAGCAGCAATTGTTTGCTTTTTAAAGAGTTCCATTCTTAGAAAAAGTATGAAAAAATGGCCCAGATTCACTTATATTGGAGGAACTTTATTCTAACGTGCCCACAGTCAACATTTCACAAATTGAAAAAGCAGATACGGTACAGAACAGATACTGTAGTACAGATACTGTTATTATACTTCTAGAATTGTTTTAGAAATAAGATGTTACTTTAGATTAGAACTAGACTAGGACTGCATTTATTACTGACTTAAAAAAAAATGATTTTATGTTTGTATATACAGCTGTTAATGTACATCAAAAATACAACTTTTCAAGCTTCAGACTTTTACACCGTTACTTTAGTTCAGCCTTATAAACTTTATTCTTATGAACTTACTCCCACTACATCTAGCTACTTTATTCAAAATTGCATGAAGGTATATACCATGCATCATGTTGCACAATTGCGAAGGGCAAAAATAATCATTAAGAACAGCAGAGACAGAATCAGTCTCAGACCTGAATGCAACAGTAAACAAAAAAAAAACAAAAAAATGTAAAAAAGCAAGCTACAAATGTCGGCTATGTAAAGTATGAAAAAAAATTGGTTCTTAGCTAAGCTAACAGTGCATAGCCAAACATAGCCACAACTCAAGTTTGTTCTTGTTGCACTTTCCCAGCTTTTTCTTTTTATTGCTTTAACAAAATAATGAAAGAAATAAAAGTTTGAGAAAATTTGATTTACTCTGATATTATAATATAGTCACCTTGGTGTTACTTTGTCATACTGTAAGGTATTTTTTATAAAGTATAATCATGTAGACCTTTTAATGATTTCCTACAATAAACCTAGGCTGCAATATTAAACAATTTAACAGATTAAAACAATTAATTTTATTAATAAAATAGCAGACGTTCTTTACAATGACCAGATAATCATGAACCCTTATAATTATTTAAACACTACTAGGAACTGGAACTCTTCCAATGTAATGGAAAACATTACAAAGTCTTCTAAGGTGAAAAACCTTTTTCAGATTAGAAAGCTAAACAAATAATTAAAAAAAAACTGCAATGTCAGGGGAAAAGCAATGATACTGCGTGACTGTGCGTGCCCTGTTAAGCTTAATCTCTTATGATAAACAAAATGTGCAATATGAGTAGTAATGAAATGATTACATGCAAATTCTGCACACCGTCATTTGTGTAGTGTACAATGTACTTAGCACTGCTAGTACTTAGCTGATATTAAAAGATGATTTTATACCTTTGAATCAGTGACCATGAAATGTGAACAGTAGCCCCACCAGCTCTGAGGAAAAGCCAAGGCCGCACTTTTGCTGCAATATCTACTGGCCTATGAACCCTGCCTTCTGTACTACAATGCAATATTCTGTGTAGTGCTGACCTGCTGCACACCTCATAAACCTAACCTTAAAATCATAAGAGCTCATTCTGCTTACATAAGTCCAGTTCAATTAAGCTTTGACATACATTTTTATTTTGTAGCTTTTTCCATCTTTTAATTTATTTGCAGCTTTATAAACATTGAAGATGATTGGTTCCTGTCTCATGCTTTATTATTGAGCTTATTCACCATGATGATGCTTGATCTGTAAGGATCACTGGCAATGTGCTGTCAAGTGCTCATCATGTGCACCTAGATTTGTATCATTATCTATTATATATTTTTCATTATGTTCCATCATATTAAGACTATTTCCTATTTTTTCAAGTTTTTTTTGTTCGGATTCCAAGGTTTACACGTATTTCTTCATGCAAATGCAATTTAAGTTTCATTAAATGTTATGCTTTTTGTGTTCGCACCGCTAATGAACACTACGCATGACTAGTCATATAATGGACTAGACGCCTCAGAGAGCCCTTTACCCCAAGCCTAACTTAAGCAAATAAATACATAGATAGAGTTTTTGCCTTTTATAAATATTTTTTATATATTTGCAGAACAGATCAATGAAAAAGGGGGATAAGAAAAAATAAAAATAAAAAGGAAAGAGCAAGAAAAATAATTGTTTTTTGAAAGTGCATTAAAAGTTTTTGACTATTAGAAAAATGTCAGTAACTGGTCTGCAAAAACAATTCCTTGCTGCATACAAAATATAGAACGTTTATGCTCATGTTTATGCTGGCTATATATAAAATTTAGCCGAATAGCAAAAACAAGGCAAGCAATTTAAGCAAACAGTATTAATCTAATAAAGTAAGACATGGACTGGATGATTAACTTAATGTGCCTTTAAAATAGATTAGATTAGATTAGATTAGATAGATAGATAGATAGATAGATAGATAGATAGATAGATAGATAGATAGATAGATAGATAGATAGATAGATAGATAGATAGATAGATAGATAGATAGATAGATAGATAGACAGACAGACAGACAGACTTTGGTTTAAGAATGTGCTGTACCTCCTTCTGAACCCTATTACTAATCATTTAAAAATTAGTAAGCTATTAGATTTCTTCAACGATTCAAATCTGGAACATTTTCAGTTTTAAATGGAGATATTATACCGTGTTTTCTCACTTGCTCTACAGCTATCTGACCTATGAGTGGGATTATCTGCTATCCTGCAATATTTCAGCAAACATCAGTATCAAAACTTATTTGATTAGCAGTTTATAATAGGTTATAGTAATACTTTACTGAGGGATAAAGTAATATAAATAATCACCATTGTGGTGAAAAAATGTAAAATCATGACAATCATAAAGTCCAATCAAATTAGAAAGCACATAAACAAAAAATGACAATAATCATTGTATTAATAAAAAATAATAATTATTGTTTTGTTTTTTTCATTTGAACAAAAGAAATTACACACTTTTCTGCTGGTATTTGGAGAAAATGACATTACTTGACATGAATCCAGTATTTTATTACAGACATGAAAGACTTTAACACTGCATATGCCGATCTTCCTTTGTGCTTTGTGTGTGTGTGTGTGTGTGTGTGTGTGTGTGTGTGTGTGTGTGTGTGTGTGTGTGTGTGTGTGTGTGTGTGTGTTTTGGCAGATAGAGAAAAATTGCTAAATAAGAAAGTCATGAATTCCTAAAAGCAGAACCTGTCAATAGAGCAAAAATGTTTAATGCTTGATATTAGCAAAAACAACTTTGACAATATTCAAGATGATTTCCATGTACTAAGATGTTTTTTTTTTTTGCACTGGAAGCTGGAAATCTAAATTTACATTTTAAATAGTTTAAGCACAAATAAGTCCCAACCAATGATGATCCCTGAACTAATAACATCAATACTTGTGTGAAGAAGCCTTAAAATGTAGAAAAACATTTCTTACTGCAGGTCAGACATATTTTGCATTCTTTTTTGCATATTTTGTCTTTGGCTGTTGACAGCATTGACAGTCCACCGTTCACTTGGCATGACAGAAAATGCAATTGCTTGTTGCTTTGGCAAACATTTTATTTGATAATCAGATCTGGTGATATTCCATGTGATAGTTAAGTCAGTTAGAATGGCCTTTCAGTGTATGGGATGGTACTCATCATTCTTCTTCCTCCAAACACGTTTAGTGGAATTATGACCCAAAAGTTATATTTTGGTCTCATCTGACCACATGACTCTCTCCCATGACTCCTCTGGATCATCCAAATGGTCATTGGCAAACTTAAGACGTGCCTGGACATGTGCTGGTTTAAGCAGGGGAACCTTCCGTGCCATGCATGATTTCAAACCATGACGTCTTAGTGTATTTCCAACAGTAACCTTGGAAACAGTGGTCCCAGCTCTTTTCAGGTCATTGACCAGCTCCTCCCGTGTAGTTCTGGGCTGCTTTCCCACCTTTTTTAGGATCATTGAGACGCCACGAGGTAAGATCTTGCATGGAGCCCCAGTCCGAGGGAGATTGACAGTCATGTTTAGCTTCTTCCATTTTCTAATGATTGCTCCAACAGTGGACCTTTTTCACCAAGCTGCTTGGCAATTTCCCCGTAGCCCTTTCCAGCCTTGTGGAGGTGTACAATTTTGTCTCTAGTGTCTTTGGACAGCTCTTTGGTCTTGGCCATGTTAGTAGTTGGATTCTTACTGATTGTATGGGGTGGACAGGTGTCTTTATGCAGCTAATGATCTCAAACAGGTGCATCTAATTTAGGATAATAAATGTAGTGGAGGTGGACATTTTAAAGGCAGACTAACAGGTCTTTGAGCGTCAGAATTCTAGCTGATAGACAGGTGTTCAAATACTTATTTGCAGCTGTATCATACAAATAAATAGTTTAATATATCATATATTGTGATTTCCGGATTTTTTTTTTTTAGATTATGTCTCTCACAGTGGACATGCACCTACGATGACAATTTCAGACCCCTCCATGATTTCTAAGTGGGAGAACTTGCAAAATAGCAGGGTGTTCAAATACTTATTTTCCTCACTATATATATATATATATATATATATATATATATATATATATATATATATATATATATATAAGCATTAACAGCTTAACAGGAGCTCGTCTGTTGGATCGGACCACACGGGCCAGCTTTTGCTGATGCATGTGCATCAATATGCCTTGGCCACCTATGAACCATGACCCATTTAGCTATCACCAGTCACAATGTAATGCCTGATTGGTATAGAATTATGCATTATATAGTAACTCAGGGACTAGTAAGTTTATTACAATTATATTTATACAACATTACTTAATATATACAATTTTAATTTGTAGTTGATTTTATTGCAATCAATGTGACTTTTAAGTTTTTTCTTTTCATAAAATAAGGTATATTATTTACAAACTCTCTCATTTTTCTTTAGTCTCTAATCAGATCTATAAATGGATGAATTGACCAAAGTGCAGTTGATTTAGGAGTCAATTTGGAGGCAGTGTACAAACATGCTGAAGGCTCAATTACTTTGTGTGATCCAAAAACTCCACATGCTGTTGCCTGCCAGATAAATGGATATGATTTAATTCCAGTCACACAAAAAAGCCTCCATATGTGACTGGGTGTTTTCCAGCTTTTCTTCAGGCTTCATATTTGCTAGTCATACCACAGTCTCCATGGTGATTAAGAAGAAAGACCAGGAGTTATGAAACCTATGAAACATTGTTGCCTTCTACTGGGCAATGGGTGGAATGGCACTGGAGTCACTAGCAACACTGTACTGTACATCATAGGATTCTTTAATGAGAGCGAGAGAGAGAGAGAGAGAGAGAGAGAGAGAGAGAGAGAGAGAGAGAGAGAGAGAGAGAGAGAGAGAGAGAGAGAGAGAGAGAGAATTAATTAAAGAATTAATTAATAAATGCATTCTTCTTCTTTTTTAATTTTTCTGCTGCTCCTATTAGGAGTCGCCGCAGTGGATCATCCATCTCCATACTACTCTGTCCTCTACATCTGCCTCTTTCGAGACAACTACCTTCATGTCTTTCCTCACCACATCCATAAACCTCTTCCTTGGTCTTCTTGGTTACTCCATCCTCAGCATTCTCCTACAGATATACCCCATGTCCCTCCTCTGCACATGTCCAAACCATCTCGATCGGGCCTCTCTCACTTTGTCTCCAAAATGTCCAACATGCACTGTCCCTCTAATAAACTATGCCACCTCCAGCTCCACCTCCTGTCTTTTAGTCAATGCCACTGTTACTAAACCATACAACATCGCAGGTCTCAACACCGCTCTGAAAACTTTTCCTTTCACTTTCGCAGATATTCTTCTATCACAAATCACTCCTGCTATCACTCTTCTCCACCCACTCCACCCTGCCTGCACCCTTTTCTTCACTTCTCTAACACACTCTCCCAGGTACCTGAACTCCTCCACCTTCTCCACCTCTTCTCCCTGCAACCACACCACTCCACTGCCCTCCCTCTCATTCGCACACATGTAATCTGTCTTACTCCTACTGACTTTCATTCCCCTGTTTTCCAGTGTGTACCTCCACCTCTCCAGGCTCTTCTCAACTTGCTCTCTACTCTCGCCACAAATCATAATATCATCTGCAAACATCATAGTCCATGGCGACTCCTGTCTGACCACAACTCCTCTCTCGGCACCCGGTCTTAGTCTTTCTCTAAATCCACAAGCACACAATGCAACTCCTTCTGACCTTCTCTATATTTCTCAATTAACATTCTCAAAGAAAATATTGCATCTGTGGTGCTCTTCCTTGGCATGAAACCATTCTGTTGCTCACAGATGGTCACCTCTTCTCTCAGCCTGGCTTCTACTACTCTTTCCCATAACTTCATTGTGTGACTGATCAACTTTAATGGAAAATGGTTACTGCACCTAATTATAATAATTAAATTTTTGTATCATTGCAGTGTTCACTTTGAGTTACTAGGCAACGGAAAATATACATAAAGCATGGCATGACAAATAAGCTTTACTTGATGAAAGTAATTGACTGACAAAAATACACTTTTTTTTTATTAGAACACTATACAGAAAAGAAATATTCTGAGATATCTGAATATATGAACCTACAGAGGATACCAAGATAGATGCATTCTTCTACACTTACACAGGTCTCCAAGCTAATAATACACATAATTTAATAATGACTGTGAATAATTACACTGAATAATGATGATTAATTGCATTTTACACTCTGAGTATGACATGAATAAATAAACATTACACAGTTTAATTAAAGTAGTTTATAGTAGTTCATTGACATGTCAAATAATACCATCTTAAACATGTGTTAGTATAAAGTGTTAGCAGCCTACAGTAACTCAATTAGCCACTTTTTACAGCTGCGATAAGTTCATAACAGGTCTAAAACATCATTGCAAATACTGAGAGACAGAAAGTCAGACAGATCATCTGAATGAACAGGATTGACCATGCTCACACAGTTGGGGGGGGGGGGGGTATATGAATGAAGGATAGAAGGAATGAAAACATTTGTTTAAGTATGCTGAAATAAGTAGAACAGTTAAGTATCATATCTTAAATCTTAATATTAAATATATCAAATTAAATATCAAATGTAAAACACACACACACACACACACACACACACACACACACACACACACACACACACTCTTACATAAACATCTGCTGTATTACACAAATGGGTTCTAACAAATGGAAACTATTAATTTAAATTTTCCATTTATTTAATATTATTTAGTTAATTTTATTTGTGCCATTTTATTTGATTTCTCAATTTAATCAATATAATGAAAAAAGTGTATTGCAATAATTTTATTTATTTTATTTTTATGAAATATTATTTTACATATCATTTAACCAAGCAGGCATTTTACTTAAAATTTAAAAATGTAAGTACTGTAATTTCCGGAATATTATGCGCACCCAAATATAAGCCGCACGCACTGAATTTGACAAAGATTTTTATTTTGAACATAAATAAGCCGCACCTGTCTATAAGCCGCAGGTTCCTACACTGAAACTAATGAACTTTACGCAGGCTTTAATGAAAGACAGTGTCTGTTACACGGCTTGTATCTAAACAGTAGCCTACCAAGAAAGTCATTGTTCACTGTCTTCCTCCTTCCTTTCACAACTATTTCTCTATGGAGTTTTTCTTTTGGCATCGTCGTGCGTTTAAAAATCACCATCGGTGAAGCTTTTCTCCAGATGCCGTGCAGCTCAGAACACAGGTGAAGTGCGTTTTTTCATGCCTGGTTGTTTTCGGCGTGACGAATGATTCGCATTTCCTGTTGACAGACCGAGTGAGCGGCAGGTCAAACGTCAGAGGAACCTCATCCATATTTATGATGTGGTGCGGCCCGATTCAGTGGGAGCACGTCTGATTTATTATAAAGAGTTTCATTGGTTCACCTGAACCCGTTCAGCAATTTCATTGGTCTAATGTTATGGGGCACAGTTTTTTGGTTTGAAGCGTGTGAACCTGGGAAAAACCCAGGAAAAATCCATACATTAGCCGCTTCGTTGTTTACCTAAAGACAACGTTATATAAAAAATTTAGAGAAATTACCAAACATGAATTTGCAACACTTCAGGGATTATCAATTATATATAATTATTCAACCACATTATTGATTTAACCTATACATTTCACTGAGAAGTCTTGTAAACATAAGTTTTGTGATTATATAAAAACAATCACTTGAAAGAGAATCTGCAGTAATTTTCTTACTGAAATTATTCATTACCAAAATACAAATACATTTATAGACTACTCTTACAGTAAGCTCTTACTAAGTTTTAACAAAAAGTAGATTTTCATATTTCTTGCAGCATGTCAAGTCATGTCAATTGGCTTTTATTGTTATTTCAACCGTATACAGCTGGTGCAGTACACAGTCAAATGACTTTACCAGCTGTATACGGTTGAAATGGCAATAAAACCACTTGACATGACATGACATGACATGACATGATTTGACACAGTGTTTCTATCAATCAGCATTCACTCAAAACAGTCTTTTTATGTTTGACAAATTTTGGATTTTTTTAAATATTTTCACTGCCTTGTGTTTTAAAGTGAGACCAGAGAAACTGGCTCCTACATAATAGTCTGGTAAAATTCTAATTGTTCTTTATTATCAGTAATCGGTAATTAAATGTTAAGCAAACCAGAGCAACAACAAAAACTGAAACTTACAGAAAAATACATTAAATACATAATTACATAAAAAAATGCAACAATGCAAACATGAGTTACTGACCTACTGCATTAGCAGGTGAGATTGTTGTCAGGAAGTCGGAAGCCAAATGCCATTAGGTTTTTCCCTGCATTAGCTCATTCATTGAGTTCCTGCTGCAACTGCACAGACACAGAGGATTTCCCTCCATACAGAACAAAGCTATTGTTAGAATTTTTTTCACTGTAGGTTATTCAAAATCTTTTTATGAATTTTAAGCAACCAGATAACCAGTCAAACCACACACTGCTCAGTTTGTCTCACTGAATGACCTTAATATATATATATATATATATATATATATATATATATATATATATATATATATATATATATATATATATATATATATATATATATATATATATATATATACACAGTGAGGAAAATAAGTATTTGAACACCCTGCTATTTTGCAAGTTCTCCCACTTAGAAATCATGGACGGGTCTGAAATTGTCATCGTAGGTGCATGTCCACTGTGAGAGACATAATCTAAAAAAAAAAATCCAGAAATCACAATATATGATTTTTAAACTATTTATTTGTATGATACAGCTGCAAATAAGTATTTGAACACCTGTCTATCAGCTAGAATTCTGACCCTCAAAGACCTGTTAGTCTGCCTTTAAAATGTCCACCTCCACTACATTTATTATCCTAAATTAGATGCACCTGTTTGAGGTCGTTAGCTGCATAAAGACACCTGTCCACCCCATACAATCAGTAAGAATCCAACTACTAACATGGCCAAGACCAAAGAGCTGTCCAAAGACACTAGAGACAAAATTATACACCTCCACAAGGCTGGAAAGGGCTACGGGGAAATTGCCAAGCAGCTTGGTGAAAAAAGGTCCACTGTTGGAGCAATCATTAGAAAATGGAAAAGCTGGGACCACCGTTTCCAAGGTTACTGTTGGTAATACACTAAGAAGTCATTGTTTGAAATCATGCATGGCACGGAAGGTTCCCCTGCTTAAACCAGCACATGTCCAGGCACGTCTTAAGTTTGCCAATGACCATTTGGATGATCCAGAGGAGTCATGGGAGAAAGTCATGTGGTCAGATGAGAACAAAATAGAACTTTTGGGTCATAATTCCACTAAACGTGTTTGGAGGAAGAAGAATAATGAGTACCATCCAAAGAACACCATCCCTACTGTGAAGCATGGGGGTGGTAGCATCATGCTTTGGGGGTGTTTTTCTGCACATGGGACAGGGCGACTGCACTGTATTAAGGAGAGGATGACTGGGGCCATGTATTGCGAGATTTTGGGGAACAACCTCCTTCCCTCAGTTAGAGCATTAAAGATGGGTCGAGGCTGGGTCTTCCAACATGACAATTACCTGAAGCACACAGCCAGGATAACCAAGGAGTGGCTCTGTAAGAAGCATATCAAGGTTCTGGCGTGGCCTAGCCAGTCTCCAGACATAAACCCAATAGAGAATCTTTGGAGGGAGCTCAAACTCCATGTTTCTCAGCGACAGGCCAGAAACCTGACTGATCTAGAGAAGATCTGTGTGGAGGAGTGGGCCAAAATCCCTCCTGCAGTGTGTGCAAACCTGGTGAAAAACTACAGGAAACGTTTGACCTCTGTAATTGCAAACAAAGGCTACTGTACCAAATATTAACATTGACTTTCTCAGGTGTTCAAATACTTATTTGCAGCTGTATCATACAAATAAATAGTTAAAAAAATCATACATTGTGTTTTCTGCATTTTTTTTTTAGATTATGTCTCTCACAGTGGACATGCACCTATGATGACAATTTCAGACCCCTCCATGATTTCTAAGTGGGAGAACTTGCAAAATAGCAGGGTGTTCAAATACTTATTTTCCTCACTGTATATATATATATATATATATATATATATATATATATATATATATATATATATATATATATATATATATATATATATAATATTCCATATTTCAATAACTGCCGGTGGAATTTATTGTTTGTGCAATGTTTGACTGTTTCTTCTTTTCATTACCTTCTACACAGCTTTCTAAAATCAAAAACTAACACACACACACACTCACACACCATATATACATGACTGCAAAAGCAGATTAAATTCTATGCACCAGAAGCACCTTGAGTGCACTGAGTCAACCAAATATTAAAACCCAAAGCACAGTCATTTATAGACAGATAACTATTTTTAAGTCGCTAGTCTGCATGTTGATGAAAGAGATCAGAGAAGAATGGTTCAAGTTAATAGAACGTCTTGTGAACATTCCTACAAATAACCACTTTCACAACTATGGGAAAATTAAAAGCATTTCAGAATGCTCAACACACTAAAACTTGTTGCAGATGGTCTACAAGATCAGGTTCCACTCCTCTCACTTGAGATCAGGAATCTGTAGAACACCTTACAGAAACAGGCACCATGCTGGAGGATCAGTTTAAGTTTTTTTCCAATGTTCCAGTGTATTTGTATAAAGTTTATTCATTGACCTGCTGCCACGTGATTGTCTGGTTGGAGATCTTTATAAACTCTTTTCAGTGAACAGCTGATAACAAAATAGACTTAAGGATAAAACTATAATAATCCAGTTTCTTACACAGATGAATTTTCCTTTTATAGTTATAAAAGGGAATTAGGTGCCACACAGATAAGAATGGGTTCCCTTTTGAGCCTGCTTCCTCTCCTGGTTTGTTTCTGATAGCATTTAAGGGAGTTTTTTTCCTTTCCGTTGTCTCCACTAGCTTGCTTATCAGGGATAAACTTATAAGGAATAAACATATAAATTCAAACATTATAACCTCTTTATCTTTGAGAGGCTGCTGTGGGACAATGTCCATTGTTAATAGCTCTTTACAAACAAAAACTGAATTGAAGTGAACTAATTATACACCAATCCGGCATACCATTATAACATTATGACTGGTGAACTGAATAACACACATTATCTATTCATCATGGCACATGTTAGTGGGTGGGCCAAATTGTGATGGCTAGACGACTGGGTCAGAGCATCTCCAAAACTGCAGCTCTTGTGGGCTTTTCCCAGTCTGCAGTGGTCAGTATCTATCAAAAGTTGCCCAAGGAAGGAACAGTGGTGAGCCGAAGACAGGGTCATGGGTGACCAATGCTCATTGATGCACATGGGGAACGAAGGCTGGCCCGTGTGGTCCGATCCAGCAGAGGAGCTACTGTAGCTCAAATGGCTGAAGAAGTTAATGCTGTTAATGCTTGATGGGTCAGAACTGCTTTGGCAGCAAAAGGGGTGGTTATAATATTATGCCTGTTCGGTTATGCCTAATCTGTTTACAGTATATTGCAATGAGAATGGGTTCACTTTTAAAACTGGTTCTTCTCTAAATTTCTTCCTCATAACATCTCAGGTAGTTTTTTTCAGTCCACCATCAGCTCTGATGCACTAGGTATCAATTTAAAGGGATGCATTTATTCTTTGTGACCATGGAAATATAAAATTGATATAAAAAGTTTCTTCTTGGTGGGTATGTGTGTATCAAAAAGCACTATGCATATGAAACTAAACTGAATTGACTGAAAAATATTTATATTCTTTATCCTTATTACATATATCTGTTTATATTTGGGGGATTTTTTTTGTTGCCACCTGCATACTGAGGTATGAGCAGCTGTATTTAAACAATTGGTGTGAGGAATCAAAGTGGTGCACTTCTGGGCATGGGCATGGGGACAGGTATGGGTATGGATGTGATCTCGGCGGCTGCACAGGGTGCGAGTCAGTGTGTAGTCGGATGCCACGACTGCACGCGGAAGCAGTGTCGGTGGTGCGGCGGAGCGCGTGGGAAACTTTGGAGGATGGATACATACATGCACATATATGTCCATGCGCTTTAACATGCGAGAATTGATGCGCCATTGGAATTTCCTCGAGTGAACGGAAACAGGAGACCAGGCGAAAGCTGGGAGGGATTTTCCTTTTTTACATGTACTTTCGTTTATGGGTAAGAACCCAGTGTGGTGGCGGTAATAAGGCAAACAAAAGCGCTGGACCGAAGAGCAGGGCGAGACCGCGTGAGATTCCCAGCGGCGCTTTGTGATGACGGTACAGTGTTTGATTCACGAGGCGTCGCGAGCGTTTTGTCATTGTATGTTTGTCTATATGGTTGCTATTGTGGTTGTGTAGGTCCACCAGGGCTTCTAACTTAGAAGTGAAAATCTGCTCGACTTTAATATATATTAGGCTTATCACCATTTATCACTGGTATGGTAGTTTATCCCACCTCTTTTTACCGCTGTATTAAATTTAATGCAAATCCATGTGCTTGGAGATTGTGTCGATTTTGTGTGTGATGATGGTGGTGCCTGGTGGGCGTGGTCACAGAACACGTGCAGGTATTGCAGATAGGTGCGTCTGGATCCAGGAAGGAAGTGTGTGTGTGTTTCTCTTGTTTGCTGTATTAACAAGTTGATCATATTTGTAAGCTCTTGAGTAATGTTACCCTTATTATTATTATTATTATTATTATTATCATCATCTCTAAATGAGCATCATACACACTCCTCCAGATTATTAAGTCCAGGCTTAAATAGTTTGAACAAGGAATCTGTTCAGCTGTTCAATGGAAACACCTTCCTGATTTATGGCCTCTGGAGAATTGTAAGCATGTGAGATATATATTTAGAGCAAAGATCTACATGCCTTCCTCGCTTCCTCTTCTGATGCAATCGGGAGAAAAGGGGAAAGATGGAAGCTGTGGCATGCCTATCTGAAGAAACTTTGACCCTAAAACCAGTCTCCTATGACTCTCCTTCCCTCCCTCTCTGTCTCTCTCACTCTGTCTCTCTCTTTCACCCATGCTTCTTCATGCCCTGACATGCTAGGAACTGGAGGGGAGGAGATAGAGGAGAACAAGAAAAACCGGTGAGCAGCTGTAAAGCAGAGAGAGTGTGTGAAAGAATGGGAAGAGTCCAGTTCTGTCAGCATAACACCAAAGACCTGCTAGAAGCAAAGAAGGAGACCCACTGACCTGGTGGAAACCAGAAGAAAAAGGAAACGAAATTGCCAGCTGTTAGGAGCACATTAAAAAGGTAAGAAAATTGGTTACATAGATCTGTATCTGAGATCAAGTAAGTGTGTTCTTTTATTTATTTTTTTTATTCTCATATTCTTTTGGGTCATTTTTTTGAGCCAACTTAATCGATGTGACTATATTAAGATTATCCTTTCTTGTTGATTAGATAAATTGTTGTTCTTTTGGCCCAGAGTAAGCTATTACTCTGATACACCTATAGAAAGTGAAACTATTTTCATTCATTCGTGAAAAGGAGACAGCTTTAGAAGTAGTATTATAAAAGATGCAGGTTTCTATGCAAGGACATCAAGATTTATTTGTCTGTTTTTTATCTTTTTAACAGAGATTATGATAAGATGAGTCGTAATTGAAGCAGAATTCACTTGCATCTGCAGCCAGACAGCATCTGAGGACACTGTTTCAAATCTTCATTCCTGGAAAAAACTTTCACTATACGAGTTCAACGCAATACAGTGCTGTGATTATTGATACAAATGGCAGAAAGATGAACTGAAATATGTGTGGAATGTTTTCATTTGGACTTTTCATGGGGCAGCTTGTGTTGTAGTATGGAGAAAGGTCCATCCACAGTCCTGACACTGTTTTTCTGGGCCAGATGAGAGGCTGTGGGCCAAGCTTGCTGCAGGGCCGACGGTTCCACTGTCGGGAATGGGCCCTAGAGAAGGTGAAGAGATACCTGGAGGCAAGAAATCAGGTCAAGGGGGTGCAGGAATCAGCCCATCCCCCATCAGGTGTCCTGGTGATAGGGGGGCCTGGTACTGGTAAGACCGCCTTCTGCACAGAGCTGGTCTGGCCACAGTCAGAAGTGGGGAGAACACTCGGGCTGGCATCACGATGCTTGGCTTGGCACTACTGTCAACGGGAAGATGCAGACAGCCTAGAGGTGTGGAGATTTGTGCTGGGCCTGGTAGAGCAGCTGCGTAACTGTCCTCTACTGGCACCGAGCTACGGAAACCTGTTGGCCAACCCCACTATTGCTGCCAGTTTAGAGCCTCTTCAATGCCAGCGTGACCCAGATAACACTTTTAAAAGGTGAGTGCTTCACATCACAGTCGTTGTTGTTTGATAGTGCTTCAGGTATGCACAAAAAAAGTGCTCAAATTCACCAGTACTGTTAATAAAAAATGTGTTTCTGTAGGCTTGTGCTTTTTTGTAAGCACAGAAATCTTCCATGAATAAATTTTTGATAGCTGTTTTTTTACACTCTCCTTTTCATGTTGTCTATATTTTATGGTTTGTCTGCTGTGTGCATTTATATGTGTTGCTTTCTCCTTTAACAAGCCCTGCCATTTCTCCTGCTCCATCTGACACTCACTGCTTATCTGTGCCAATGAGGTCACACTTTAAGGACATCCCTAATATTACTTCATTGTTACCAGACATTTTACTATTTCCACATGGAGATTAAAGTCGACCTCTTTGTAATTATCGAGGTTGTATATTTTTGCTTAAAAAAAAAAAAAAACTATTTTAGAAGATATTTCCTTTATTGACGAACAAACCTTAGTAAAATTAGTCTCACACCTCCTAGATCTCAAACTCTTCATTTCTTAATCAAATGTAAAAAGAAATCTTGATTCTTATTTACATTTTAACAGTTGTGATTTGTTTTTGCTGAAGTGTAATAAAGCACACCCTCTCCTGTGGCAATTTGTTTGTGCATCTATGCTTAATCCTGCTTGTACTCGCTTTGTTCCTTGTCTCTTCTCTGACACCAAGCCATTATGTGATATCCCTTTTGAATGGCATTCTTTATGTCAAAGACAGGAAAAGGGCGATTGTTCTGCCTCTCTGGCACTTATATTTATTTGTTTATTCCCTTTAAAGTAATAATGATCCCTATTCAAAGCAGTCACAATAGGCTTTGCAAGGCATGAATGGCTGTTGCTTTTTATGACCCTTTTAGGGGCAAACATAAGACTGAAAAAATGTGTCCCTACTGTGTCAAGTTGGGTCTAGTTGGTGAGGTCGCCACCATCGTGCGTCTGTCACTTTTCTTCTATTCTTTCTCCCTTTTTCTCACTTGATATTTAGTAAGCGTTTGCACGTTGCTACCAGTACATTTTCCTGTTTGCTGATGTCAAAGCTGAGGTTCTCACATTCTACACACCCCTCACACCATCATTTGCAAACTGCTGAGAAATTTTTTTATGCACCGCACAAACAAGAAAATGTGTGTGTAAATGTAGCCAGAGAATGTGGAGGACTTCCTGGAGGGTCTAGCTACTAAAATATGAAGTGTTTAGTACCAAAAACAGAGATCTGAGTGACAATTCCTATGGCAAGTTATAGTGTTAAACTAACCTACCAGGTGGCAAGTTTGTTTAAAATAAAGGATTTTATCTTCAGAAATCTTTACTTGCATTTTATTAGGTGTCAGGTGCAATAATCATCAATATAGAGGATTCAGCAGACATCGGTTTTGTATTAAAAAATTTTTTTTGGTACAATTTTACACTTATTAGACTTGTTTAGATATTCCTATTCATTAACTGCTGTTTTTTATTGCTATTATTTATTTTTAACAAACATTTAATCAACCTTGTATTGATTACAGGCATTTAGGCTCTTACTGTCACTGGAAATGTTTAAATATGTATGCACGGATATAGTTTCTGTATTTTTTTTTTTCCTTTAAAAATATAAAGGTTTCAGTTAGTGAGTTAATTTAATAATATTTATAATCGACATTTTCCAGGATTTTCGAATGTAAACAAGCTATTATGTAAATCTTTGCAAAGCATGATCATATGTACACAATAAGTAATTCGCTTCCAGTTTAAAGCCTCTTTTCAAGTAATGAAACATTTTTAGATTTACTAATGTTAATTTAATATTGATATGTAATAATATATGAGCTCACCCATGTTGTTAACACTAAATAAACTAGAATTTTAATGGGCCCACAGTTAAAGTCAAATAAATTTTTAGACTTTAGCTTAATTTAATGTTTACTAAAATTTTGTGATGTTTCCTTCTATCTTTGGAATTCATTCTGTCTTTTACTCTGAACAGAATGGATAGTTAACATCAATAGTTAAGTACGTTTCATTTATTCGACAATTTGCACGACGACATCTCTCTAACATGTGCGAAAAACAAACCTGAACAGGCAAGTCTGTGGTGCAACAACAATTATCACAACAGTATCATCAATGTGGTAAAAAATGTTCTTTTAGGTAAAAATTAGTTCACGTTACAAATAATGAATGAAGACTCATCGATTCCATCTATGTTCAACATTTCCTGCAAAGACTTGATAAGCTGGTTGATGAGAGGTTAAACCTGAAGTTCAAAAAGCAGTAATTCTATTCCTGATGCAGCCAGCACATTCTTCTCACCTTCATCTGATGTGGGCTACTTAAAGCCATTGGATAAGATCAAGACCAATTAACATATGTGTTAGGGTCCAATTATGTATGGAAAAATCAGGGATGTGAAGAAGAAAATCCTCAAGTATTAATTACAGTAAATGTATGGACCCCTACTGTGCTGTTTTCTATATTGCCAGTATTTCAAGTATTAATGTTTAAGTGTGATTGAGAGGCCATGCTGGCCATGTGGACTGTAAATGAGTCGAACTGCAGGCCAAATTTAACAAGATCTGTAATTTTAATGCGAACATTCAGTTTTTCCTTTATTCTGCCCATCAGTTAAGAAAGCAAGTTCCCTTTTGAACACTGCTTCATCAAAGTGCACACACTAGTGATAAGGACTTGGCAAGCTCTTTGAAACAGGGTGCTTCTTAAATTATTTTTTGATTTATTGTGCTCAATGTAAACATGAAAGCATTTTGGACCAGACAAAAGCTCTAGTATCCTGTCAGAACTGTGTATGTATGTATTATGTTATAATCAAAGAAGTAGAGTTTAAAATTATATTAGAAGATAAAAAAATCCTAGCCAAGCTTGCTCCTCACCAGCAACTTGTGAGGATGATTAGCAAGAATTGACTGGAGTGAACCCACATGATTACAAGGATTGCACTGAATGGTAATTATTATGATTCAGAAGCTCAGTTGTTTATGTTGCCAAGTAATTTGTGATAAGTCATGATTTTTCTTAAGCTGAGATGTTTCAAAGTGCTTGAAATTCAATAGTTTAAAATATTCCAGGAAATCAGTTATGTGATTAAGAGGGTTGTGTATATAATTGAATATTGAACTTTGATCAAAAGTGTTTGCTGACTAGTTAAAAGGCAGCATGGTAACAGCGGCTGTGCCAACATCTTACAATCCTGCATGCATGAAGACACAGGAAATCTCTGAGCTTCCATAGCACTGACTCACCATGCCACATGAGCCACACCTCAGGCCTGAAAAGAGGAGGATGAGACAAGTGTGGGGAGTGTGAAAGAAAGAGGCGGATGTGGACTAAGAAATAGTGTTAAAGTGAAAAAGAAGGCTGCTTTCCCAGTCTTTAGTTCCTAGTAGTTCTCTTCCTGCCCTGACATTATTTTCATTTTTGTATGGTCATATTTTTAATTTGTTCCTGTTCATGTTATCATTAAAAACACTTTCCTTGCCCCCAACCCCATCCCCCATTTAAAACTCTTTATTTACTCTCTCTGTTTTGTCCCCTCCCATGGTTTCCCCTGATGCATCCATTTCCTCCCCCTTTATTTCCTCCCCTGCTTATGCTGTGTTCCAAAACTGGACATGGGAAGTTGACATTTCTGACTTTTGAATACAAAAGTCTCCAGTGCTTACATCTTGAAAAGATATGTAGTCTGTGAAAATGGCTGCGTTTGAAAAGCTTGTGTATATAGGTTTTGTGGTTATTAAGGTCTTCTTACTCATGACAGGTTAAATAGCTTTTTATGAAATTAAAATGAAAATTATCTTAGGACAAATGTGTAACATTAATGATCTTACATTTTCCTGCTTGCAAAAATTCAAACATGATCACGTCATCTCGTGTTGAAAGCAAGGTTGTTTAATTTAAGCATGGTGTATTTGTAATTTTAATGTTGCAAAGAATGCAGAATTAGACTTTTCCTTCCTTCTCACTCTTTGTTCCCTCAATTTCATTTATTTTTTTTACAACACCCACATTCTTAATTAAATACAAATGTGTTATATGAGATTACTGGAATGCAGTTAACAATTCAGAGTCTGGTATGAGGTTTGTGGCTCAGCCTAAGAGTAATAAAAATGCAGGTGTTTGCTGTGTATGTTATATGTAAACAATTTTTTTTAAATAGTTGTTGAATGTGTAAAATAGAGTATAAAGATGGTAAAACTATGTATTTAAATGTGACATTTTTGTTTAAATAGCACTTCCTTTTTTTGTTTTTCAGGGCTGTTTTGGAGAGTTTGCTTTCCTTATCTTTTCCATCTCAGAGTGTCTACATAGTGGTAGATTCTCTGGATTCTGGCTGTGGTGGGACTTTTGGAATTGGTGAAGGTGTGACAACAGGGATAATGGGTACGCCGAGCACATCAATTGCAGAGCTCCTATTCAGACACCACCAGTACTTGCCACCATGGATTCTCCTGGTCTGTTCTGCCCGCAGACAGAATAAATCTGTTTGCAAGATGTTCTCAGGTATGCTCACCTGCATACACATTAATATACATTTCTGTTTTGTTTTTTTTTTGCCATTTGCCACCCTTTTCTGAACCAAGCTTTCATTAAAACAGAGATTCCTTTTGTTCTTAAGCATGGATTTTGTAGTAATCGTGGCAGTGAACGCACTGTAAGAAAACTAAGCATGTGGTCTGGAACCCTTTCATTAATCATTTGTACACTTTTTGCAATTCATCCATCACCTTAAATCTATGTTGTCTTACAGGATTTCGAAAGCTGTGTCTAGATGACTTGCGGAAACCTGTGGCTGTACAAGATGTTCAGCATTATATTCTACGGAGGCTTGATCAGGAGGGGACGCTACGGCGGCAGCTCACGCCAGAGACTGCTGACATGCTTAACTTGCTGCATATCAAGAGTGGTGGCTGCTTTCTCTTTCTTGAGCGAGTCCTGGATGGTGTAGCAAGTGGTTTAGTAGGTCTCAGAGAAATCCGTGATATTCCAGGTACACTAAATGGCCTCTATCTATGGCTCTGTCAGCGCCTTTTTCCCCGTAGACTCTTTATCCACGTTAGGCCCATGCTGAATATTATTCTTGCCTCCCCACGACCCTTAACTTTTGAGGAGCTTTTTAGTGCTGCACAAACTAGGGATGTTTGTCTAGTACAAGAGGACTTTCAGTCGCAAATGCAGGCTCTGAAACCACTGATAGTAGATGGGCCAGAAGGGAGTAAGCTCTTATTTCATGCTAGCTTTGCAGAGTGGTTAACAGATGTGAAGTACTGTACACAGAAGTTTCTGTGCTGTACTAAAGATGGTCATCTTTCACTTGCAATGTCCCTGTTACTGAGATCTAAAAGTCTTAACACAGAAGAGGTTTGCCAAATCGGCCATCATCTCCTCAGCAGTGGAATACATTCAGATGAGCCAGCGCTGCTGGCACTATGGATGATTTGGGCTGGAGTTCCCACTCTTGGCAGTGGTGGTATGGGTACTCCTGCAACTGTCTCTCAACATACATTTTCTGCACCTGTGCTGGTTCAACAAGATGTGCTACAGCTTTTAATGAAAAGTGGTGTGTATCCCCCAACCTGTTCCCCAGACAATGGTCCGAGTGTGGGTGTACATTGTGTGGGTAAAGGGAGAGCAATAGTGAGAAGGGCGCTGCAAAGAGAGGACTCTGTACGAGCACTTTTGGATAGCGGGGTAAATGTTAACAGGACAGACCCATCAGATGGACAAACTCTTCTCTCTACTGCAGCCCACACGGGGCTTGTAGATATAACCGCACTTCTACTGTGTCATGGAGCAGACCCTTCCATTAGTGACAACCAGGGTCAAACACCATTAACGCTTGCTGCCAGGCAGGGCCATGTTGGCGTAATTCAGGTTATACTGGACTGGATTCAGGATAAAGAGTCTAATACAATTCGATCAGTGATGGAGCATGCAGACAGTGAAGGATGGACTGCTTTAAGATCAGCCTCATGGGGCGGTCATAAAGAAGCAGTGAAGGTGCTTCTAGAGGCAGGAGCAGAAGTAGACGGTTGTGATCCAGATGGACGTACTGCTTTACGAGCTGCTGCCTGGGGAGGTCATGAGGAGATTTTGCTTACTCTCCTTGCCCATGGTGCTAAAGTTGATAGCATGGATCACGAAGGCCGTACACCACTCATTGCTGCTGCCTACATGGGTCATAAGGAGGCAGTAGAGATATTGCTGGATGCTGGTGCAGAAGTGGATTTGGCAGATGGGGATGGACGTTCTGCGCTCTCAGTGGCTGCCCTATGTGTTCCATCAGCAGCAGGGGGGAGAGGACATGGAGAGGTTGTGAGTCTGTTGCTGGAAAGGGGGGCTGATCCAGAGCATAAGGACAAAGATGGGATGACACCTTTACTTCTTGCCTCCTATGAGGGACATGAGGAAGTGGTAGAGCTCCTCTTGGAGGCTGGGGCTGATGTGGATGAAAGTGCTGGAGCCTACCCCTCTGCTATCACACCTCTTCTTGCAGCTGCATCCATGGGCCAGGCAGGCACAGTGAACCGCATGCTATTTTGGGGGGCAGCTGTAGATGGTATTGATGGAGAGGGTCGTACAGCACTCTGCTTAGCTGCTGCTAAGGGCAGCATAGAAGTTGTGCGAGCCCTGCTGGACCGGGGTCTGGATGAGAATCACAAAGATGATTTGGGCTGGACACCATTGCATACAGCAGCCTGTGAGGGTCACAGAAGTATTTGTGCTATACTCACAGAGCAAAGTAGTATGGCAAAAGTTGGTGAACTAGATGTTGAAGGCCGAACACCACTCATTCTGGCCGCACAGGAAGGCCATTGCAGTACAGTTAGACTCCTGCTTGATCGGAAATCACCTATTGATCATCGAGGGTATGATGGAAACTCTGCCCTTAGTGCAGCTGCCCTTCAAGGGCATGGAAAGGTGGTAGAACTGCTGTTGAGACGGGGAGCTGACACTGATGTTCGAGATGCTGAAGGAAGACCCCTTCTGTACCTGCTAATTCTGGAAGGCTGCTTAGACATAGCTACCTTACTCATAGAAAAAGGAGGTGTTCCATTGGAATCAAGAGATGCAGAAGGCCGTACAGCTCTACATGTAGCAGCTTGGAAAGGTGACCTAGATGGGATTGAGCTGTTGCTCAGACATGGTGCAGACCCTAATGCACTGGACTTAGAGGGTCGGCCACCACTACACTCTTTGGCTTGGAGGGGGCACATAGGGGCTGGCAGATTGCTTCTCAGATCTAGAGGCATAAATGTTGATCTTGCCTGCAAAAAGCAAGGTGCCACAGCACTTAGTATTGCCGCTCAGGAAGGACACACTGAAATTGTGGCCATGCTTTTGGAAAATGGTGCTGAACCAAACCTTGTGGATCACTATGGCCGCAGTCCTGTAAAAGTGGCAGGAAAAAGAGGTAATTTCAGCATTGTTCGTCTATTAGAGAACTATGGTGCAAAGCCATTCCTTGGACTCCTACCTTCACTATGTGAAACTCCAGGCTCCACCCATTTATCTATACTGAAAACTCAGGTTTCTATCTGCTCTGTCGAGGGGTCTGGCAATGGTTGCCCAACCACTTCCTCGACCTCATCAAACTCTTTATCAGCGTCTTGCTCCCCTGCTTCCACAGCAGAAAGATTTAATTCAGTGCCTGGTTCTCAGACATCTTCCTCCACTTGTCACTCTCTGGCCACAGTACAGACTGTGCCTGCAGACACCTTAAACTTTACACAACAGATTCAGCAGCACTCACTACCCCGCTGTCGCAGTCGACCATCCACTTTACCTTTACATGTCTCAAACCCTTCCAGCCTACAGAGAAGCATTTCAAGGAACAAACAAAAAACAGTTTCCAAAAATAACCCTACCCATGCACAGTGCCTAATCCTTGGACTACAGGACTCGCATGTTCCTCTAAAAAGTTTTGGGTCTCCACAAACTGATGACTTGAAGCCACAAACACCTAATATATTTGAAAATGAACTAGAAAACAGTCCGCTGAAATTTGAAAGTTGCAAGTGGAACTCAGTAATGTTGTCTCTAGGACTGACTCCAAACCAAGAGGGGACTATTAGACAGCCAATAAATAGAGACAGTCTACCTTTGGGTTATCACCCTTTTCATCTCAAGTCTAATGCACAAAAAGAGAGTTGGGATGGCTTGAAAAAAACAACAATTTCCCCATCTTTTGACCTCTCTGCTATCTCTCCACATGATGCCTTATTGGAGGAATCTATGTTTATCACAACCACAGATCCTCAGCTTAACCTCAAACAGGCCATTAAATTGCAGTTTGAGGGGCCAACAAGTGCAGCACTTTACAAGAGGGAAACACCACTCTAAGGTAAGGGCCTATGTTTGTTTTTATAGGAGTATATATAAAAAAGATTATTTTAAAACAGATTTAGAGTAATAACTGGCAGTTTGCTCTCACAGTCTACTAGAAGAGAATGTCTGGAATGCTAATGACAACTTTGTTGTAGGCAACCCGTGACAATTAGGAGCTCAAGGAGGAAAGGGTGCTATGAAGAATTGCTGCATCTAACTCAGGGTAGTCGGGAACCATATATCAGTTGAGGCCAGCAGACCTACGCATAATATCCTTTGACTTCCTTAAAAAATGCAATGAGGTACATCAAAGGAGAGACAAAGAACTAATGGACTTCAAAAGGGCCAATGCTGTGTACTTTCTGGATATTTCTAAGGCTATTCAGAACGGCTAGCTCCCCTTCACTTAAACATTCACACAATCACAGGAAATTCTCCAACAAAGAAACATAAAAGCGGAATATTGCCACAGACACAAAAATGTTATTACATATGCGATCAAAATAGACCACAAAAAGGAAGACAAGCCTAATATGTAGTAAAAATGTTTATTTGCACATGCACGCACACACACAAATGGAGTTGCATGGTATCTGTCAAGTGACCAAAGGAGATCACACACATTACAGTATATTCATTGTATATGCAAAGTACAGGGTGTCCCATAGGTCCAACATCATAGAGCTGAACATGAAGTATCTGAGGAAGAAGGAAATAATATGATTATGCTCCTAGAAAATCAAAGCTGAAGATAATGTATTTGAAAAGTTCTATAAACAAAAGCATTTGCTTTACTGATTCTTATAATTTGAACTTATGATACACCCTGTATAATAGAGCACCTTTTTATTGCATCCCTTTTTTTTTTCTTTTTGCAAAATAATGTACACAGAGACCATTCATTTATCTGGAAGGCATTATTTTGAAACACTTGCAGATAAAAAGTCAAAATCAATTCCTCAACAAATATACCACCACCAATTGTAACTGTCCCTCTGAGTATTTAATTCCTTCAAGGAAATCTATGGATATGTCTTACGATTGGTGTTACCATGCTATGTTTCAGTATATATAGTTTTTTTTTTTTTTCTTTTTATTATACTTATTGTGATGCATAATCTCTTTTTTGTAAACAGTGAATCAACACTCAACCAATAACTTTGCAATATTTAAGAGCAGGTTGTATTACATGGATTAAAAGAAGATTTATTTAGGTAGATATTACAGCTGAAAGGGAATTTAAAGGGAAAAAAGCACCATCAATTCAAGAAAATTAGTTTTATGGATATGTGAGAGATTCCAGGGGAAAAATGGATTTTAGACTTCTGCCAGATGTAATATACTTTGTTTTTATAATATACAGTATGTCATAATGTAAATATATTTTCAATTCATATTATAACAATCGTTCTTTCTGTTAATGGGTATTGCTAATAATTGTTTGTTTAAAATGATTTTATTTTTAGTAACATTTCAGCACAGACATCGTTATCCACTGTGACAAACTTGCAGCTAAGAAGCAAGACTTCTCCCTCTCTGTCTGTCTGTCTGTTCTCTCTCTCTCCCTCTCCCTCTCTCTCTCTCTCACACTCACACACACACACACACACACACACACACACACACACGCACCCAAACACTACAGGGTCAGTTAGTATTTATCAGTACAGAAATCAGTACAGAACTGGGGGTCAGTACAAAAATGTTTTGTCACTAAAATATGCACAAAAGGTGTCTTGTTTTAAAATTCTGTATTGTCTCTGTGTGTGCATTAAAGGTTTTACTATAAAATGCAGCTTTAACTGTGCAAAACTTTTAAATTTTTGCTTAGGTTTTTTTTCTGTGTTCCTGTCTCCTTTGTCAGTACGTGTGAAAATATCAGGCATTCTTCCCTGAGGTTTTTTTTTGTTTGTAAATAGATCAGTTCTCTTTCACACAGCCCAGTGAAGAGTGTTTTATTGCTCCTCCAAAGCTTGTAAGGTAAAAAAAAAAAAATACCCTAAAGCAAATAGGGCAAACAAGTTAAAATGCCACCTACACAAACAACAAAACATATACAACTAAGAAACAGATGTCCACAAATATATACAAACTTTTAACTACACACGTTATAACCATTATTATACACCCGATGAAGATGAAAAGGTAAAAGGAAGGTCAGTTTTACTGCACATTTAACAGGAATGTACAAATCAGTTTAAACTAATAGGCTGTAATGTGTATGAGTGTAGCTTCTTTGATACTAAGGAGACAGTGTGGCAGTTTGGGCCTTTTCTGTGCCATTTACATTTGTTTCAAAGCAAAAATGTGTGTATATATATATATATATATATATATATATATATATATATATATATATATATATATTTGCTTTGAAACAAACATTGCAGTTATCATAACAGGGTCTGAACACAGTGAGAGAGGTAATTAAGTTTACAGCTATGAGGGTTTAGTAACCATGAAATACGATGATATATTAGATAAAATATTAATGAGTGTTGCTATGTCAGATCACCTCTAACAGCTCCATCAATGGAAAGTGCCCACCATAGAATCACAGCTAAACAGACCCTATTTGCCTACTTTCAGTATACCTGCTACACTGCCAATGTAGTTGTGTAGTATGTTTGGTGCTGGTGTGAGTATAGCAAACTCAGCAAAATTGCTGTTTGTATTTAAACAAACAGAAAAACACCTGATCTCCTGGGTTTGCCCATTAACCAAAATTCGTCATCTAGAAAACAGAAATCAAACCAGAGAGCATGCAATGAGCTGTAATGGGCTTTTCTCTGTCAAGTAGGTGGTTAGATCAATTATTAAATAAAAAATCTAATGGATTAGTAAAGTGTTACAACATGTTTATATTTCATTTCCCGAAAGAACTCGGGGTAGAACAGGTTCATCTGGTTCCTGTAAAGCCTTTGTCCACAAGCGAACAGTTTTCTATGGTAGAGTTAATCTACCTGTATTGTCT